>NW_026609988.1:65269-142769 GCF_029499605.1 Hyla sarda | reverse complement strand
TTTTTAATAGAAGTAAGTTACAAATCTTTTTAACTTTCTGGCACCAGTTGATTTTAAAAAAAAAGAGAGTTTTCCACCGGAGTACCCCTTTAAATACAGGACTGTTACAATGTATCAACCCGAATAACCGGAACTCGGATCACCAGAGGGTCCCAGCAGGACCCCACCAACAGCGAACGGGGCCCCTCACAAAGTCTTTGTATGAAGCCACAGGACGGTTTATGCATTGTAGCAGCTAGTAGTGACCTGTGCAGGGAGAGGGAGCTGTGGCTATTACCACTGGCCGCTCTGGGGAAGTGTTGTGGGCATACACTATGACCTGTGCAGAGATATTTGTGCAGAAAGGGAAAGGAGGTGACCTGTAACATCGTCTACTGACTTCTACGGGGAAGTGTTGTGGTCATGCTCTGTGACCTGTGCAGATTTCTGTGTGCAGGTAGGGACTTGTGAAATCTCCTATTGATATCTATGAGCATTGTTGTGGGCATGCTCTGTGACTTGTGCAGAGTTCACTGCTCAGGGAGGGGGAGTAATGATCTGTTGCATCTTCTACTGAATTCTATGGGGAAAAGTTGTGGGCATGCTCTGTGACCTGTGCAGATGTACATGAGCAGGGAGGGGAGGAGGGGACTGTGTGGGGGAGGAGGGGACTGTGTGCAAGAGTAAAAGAGAGAGGGACCTGTAACTATCACCACTGACCTCTATGGGGAAGTGTTGTAGGCATACCCTATGACCTGTGCAATGATATTTGTGCAGGGAGGGGGAGGAGGGGACCTGTGACATCTCCTACTGACTGCTATGGGGCAGTTTTGTGGGCATGCTCCGTGGCCTGTGACATATTCTTCAGACGTCTATGGGCATTGTCCAGCTATGAAACCAATTGCATTATCCATATTTGTGTTTCCCAACCAGGGTGCCCCCAGCTGTTGCTAAACTACAACTCCCAGCATGCCCGGACAGCCGTTGGCTGTCCGGGCATGCTGGGAGTTGTAGTTTTGCAACAGCTGGAGGTACCTTGGTTGGGGAACACTGATCCCTGCCCCTCCATTGAGTACTCAGCGCTGCGCCTCCCCGGCCTCATCCTCTCTGCTAAGGAACAAATCTTCTCTTCTGTCATTAGAAGCGATAGACAATTTGCCGTCCGGCTGGAGACGCCGACGCCGCCGCCGCCTCATTCTGCCTAATTATTTCTTCATTTTACGTTAAATGATTCAAGGAGAAGCAGATGATAACGATCCTCCGGCCGCCATGTTGACGATTTATTGGGAAAACAGAATGAGAAAAAAAATAATGAATTCTAGAATTAAAATTGCGCATAAGTGACGCCAAAACGAGATGGTGAGTGATGGTGTAATATAACGTAAAATAGCGGAACTTATGGCAAGATTACCGCGCAGAGCGATCCGCCCCTCGGCGGATCGGATCCAATTAAATTCTACGGGGTAACCAGGTGGAGCCCAAAATGATACGTTTACATGGCGGCATAAACAATTCAGCGGTTGTTCATATGCCCGCCCCCTTTTCTAAAGCTCAGCAAACGAGCGCCAATCACCGGGATTGGTGCTCATTTCACCCTGCCTGTCGCCCCATAAAGAAGAGCCCATATAGTTTAGCAGTATGATATTTACTATAGCGGTATAATATGTAGTATGGCGGTATAATATGTAGTATAGCGGTGTAATATTTAGTATAGCGGTGTAATATTTAGTATAGCGGTACGATATTTAGTATGGCGGTATAATATATAGCATAGCAGTATAATATGTAGTATGGCAGTATAATAAGTAGTATAGTGGTATGATATTTAGTATAGCGGTATAATATGTAGTACAGCGGTATGATATTTAGTATAGCAGTATAATATGTAGTATGGCGGTATGATATTTAGTATAGCGGTATAATGTGTAGTATAGCGGTATATTTAGTTTAGCGGTATAATATGTAGTATGGCGGTATAATAAGTAGTATGGCGGTATAACATGTAGTATGGCAGTATAATATATAGTATAGCTGTATAATATGTAGTTTAGCGGTATGATATTTAGTATAGCGGTATAATATTTTGTATGGCGGTATAATGTGTAGTATAGCGGCATGATATTTAGTATAGTGGTATAATATGTAGTATGGCAGTATAATATGTAGTATGGCGGTATAATAAGTAGTATGGTGGTATAATATGTAGTATAGGGGTATGATATTTAGTATAGCGGTATAATATGTAGTACAGCGGTATGATATTTAGTATAGTGGTATAATGTGTAGTATGGCGGTATAATATGTAGTACAGCGGTATGATATTTAGTATAGCAGTATAATATGTAGTATGGCGGTATGATATTTAGTATAGTGGTATAATATGTAGTACAGCGGTATGATATTTAGTATGGCGGTATAATAAGAAGTATGGCGGTATAATATGTAGTATGGTGGTATAATATGTAGTATGGCGGTATAATATGTAGTATAACTGTATGATATTTAGTATAGCGTTAGAATATGTAGTATAGCGGTATAATATGTAGTATGGTGTATAATATATAGTATAGCGGTATAATATGTAGTATGGCGGTATAATATGTAGTATGGTGGTATAATATATATATAGTATAGCAGTGTGTTATGTAGTATGGCGGTATAATATGTAATATTGCGATATAATATATAATATAGCGGAATAATATGTAGTATAGCAGTATAATATGTAGTTTGGCAGTATAATATATATTAAGGTGGTATAATAAGTAGTATGGCGGTATAATATGTAGTATAGCAGTATAATATGTAGTATGGCAGTATAATATATAGTATAGCAGTATAATATGTAGTATGGCAGTATAATATATAGTATGGCGGTATAATATGTAGTATAGCAGTATAATATGTAGTATGGCAGTATAATATATAGTATGGCGGTATAATATGTCGTATAGCAGTATAATATATAGTATAGCAGTATAATATGTAGTATGGCGGTATTATATATAGTATAGCAGTATAATATGTAGTATGGCAGTATAATATATAGTATAGCAGTATAATATGTAGTATGGCAGTATAATATATAGTATAGCAGTATAATATGTATTATGGCAGTATAAAATATAGTATAGCGGTATAATATGTAGTATGGCGGTATAATACATAGTCTAGCAGTATAATATGTATTATGGCAGTATAATATGAAGCATGGCAGCATAATAAGTAGTATGGCGGTATAATATGTAGTATGGCGGTATAATATATAGTCTAGCAGTATAATATGTATTATGGCAGTATAATATGAAGCATGGCAGTATAATAAGTAGTATGGCGGTATAATATGTAGTATGGCGGTAAAATATGTAGTATGGCGGTATAATATGTAGTATGGCGGTATAATATGTAGTATGGCGGTATAATATGTACTATAGCTGTATAATATGTAGTATGGCGGTATAATATGTAGTATGGCAGTATAATATATAGTATAGCTGTATAATATGTAGTATTGCGGTATAATATGTAGTATGGCAGTATAATATATAGTATAGCTGTATAATATGTAGTATGGCGGTATAATATGTAGTATGGCAGTATAATATATAGTATAGCTGTATAATATGTAGTATGGCGGTATAATATATAGTATAGCTGTATAATATGTAGTATGGCAGTATAATATATAGTATAGCTGTATAATATGTAGTATTGCGGTATAATATGTAGTATGGCAGTATAATATATAGTATAGCTGTATAATATGTAGTATGGCGGTATAATATGTAATATGGCGGTATAATATGTAATATGGCGGTATAATATATAGTATAGCTGTATAATATGTAGTATGGCAGTATAATATATAGTATAGCTGTATAATATGTAGTATTGCGGTATAATATGCAGTATGGCAGTATAATATGTAGTATAGCTGTATAATATGTAGTATTGCGGTATAATATGTAGTATGGCGGTATAATATATAGTATAGCTGTATAATATGTAGTATTGCGGTATAATATGTAATATGGCGGTATAATATGTAATATGGCGGTATAATATATAGTATAGCTGTATAATATGTAGTATTGCGGTATAATATGTAATATGGCGGTATACTATAGAAGGCAATGATGTAAGATCTGGTGCCACATGATATGATAGAGTGTACCACAATAATATATCACAGCATGCTGGGAGTTGTAGTTTTGTAACATCTCGATGTCAGTTTGGAGATTGCTGCATTAGAATATAATCTAGAATAAAAATGAATGAAGTTATAAACCTTGGTGTAGAATAATAATATATATTAACCAAAACTGGAGTAAAACTATAATAGACAGAACTTCTTCTGTGTTAAAGGGGAACTCCGCCGAATAGGGGATAAGATGTCCGATCGCAGGGATCATGCCGCTGGGGACCCCTGCGATCTCCGGGTCGGCAGCGTCGGCGCCCAGAACATGGAAGCTTGGAGCTACCGCATTTGTGATGTCATGCCACGCCCCCTCCATTCATGTATATGGGAGGGGGTGTAATGGATAGTACGTAACAGTCACGCCTACTCCCATAGACATGAATGGAGGGGGTGCGGTGCCATATTTTGTGTTTTGTCGTGGAATGTGTTACATGACTCAGCACTTTCCAGTGCTGGACTAAGACAGCTCCATTGGCTGACATGAGCACACCCGCCCCCTACCATTGGTTCCTGGGGGGTGCACATGTCACGTGATCACAAATATGCTGTGTCAAACACCGTTCCCTTCAGTGTCAGTTCGGCTGTGACAGCTGAAGAGCTGCGGCTGCAATGTTATTTGCGCTGCGGCTGTAATGTAATTGATTCCCTGCTATGGGGACCGTGCGCCCCCATGGCTGGGAATGAATGTAATGTCAGCCGCAGCACTGAGATCCCCCCTATCCCCCCCCCCCCCTTGTGGGCGCATGGTCCCTATAGCGGGGAATCAATTACATTACATCCGCAGTGCTGAGATCACCCCCCCCCCCCCCTTCCCGCGGGCACACGGTCCCCATAGTGGGGAATGAATGTAGGAACCCCCGCGATCAGAAATCTTATCACCTATTCTTTGGATAGGGGATAAGATGTTTTTCGGCCGAGTACCTCTTTAAGAGCCAAGGTTTTGCCTAAAAATACTGACCAAAATCTTATGTGTGAACCCGGTCTTAGAGCAGCTATGTTGGGAATTACAGCGTGGAGAACTGAATAATCATTGGCAAGGAATGGTGTGTGCAGATGATTTTGTTGCTTGGAGCTTTTTTGCTTAGTGCTTTTTCATGTGGTGATTTTTTTGCTTGGAGCTTTTTAACTTGTTGCTTTTGTTTTTAGTTTTTTTGCATGGAGCTCTTTTGCTTTGCACTTTTTTGCTTGGTGCTTTTTTATGTGGTGATTTTTTTGCTTGGAGCTTTTTAACTTGTTGCTTTTGTTTTTAGTTTTTTTGCATGGAGCTCTTTTGCTTTGCACTTTTTTGCTTGGTGCTTTTTTATGTGGTGATTTTTTTGCTTGGAGCTTTTTAACTTGTTGCTTTTGTTTTTAGTTTTTTTGCATGGAGCTCTTTTGCTTTGCACTTTTTTGCTTGGTGCTTTCTTGCTTGGAGCTTTTTTACTTGGTACTTTTTGCTTGGAGCTTAGTGATTTCTTGCATGGGGCTTTTTTTCTAGGTGCTTTTTTTGTATGGATCTCTTTTGTTTTGTACTTTTTTTGCATTGTGCTTTTTTGCTTGGAGCTTTTTTGCATGACACTTTTTTTTTTTTTGCATGGATCTCTTTTGTTTTGTACTTTTTAGCTTGGAGCTTTTTAACATGGAGATTTTTTTGTATGGAGATTTTTTGCATGGGGCTTTTTGCCTGGTGTATTTTCATACGGTGTCTTTTTGCTTTGAGCTTTTTAGCATGGAGCTTTTTTGCTTGATACTTTTTGCATGATGCTTTTTTTTAATTTTATTTGGAGCTTCTTTTGCATGGATCTTTTTTTTTTTTCTTGCGTGTTTTTTTTTGCCCGGGGTATTTTTATACAGTGTATTTTTTTCTTTGAGCTTTTTTGCCCGGGGTATTTTTATACAGTGTATTTTTGCTTTGAGCTTTTTTGCTTGGTGTATTTTTTGGATGGTGCTTTGTTGTTTTCTTGGCATTCTCGGGATCTACAACACTGTGGTCTTCAGGTTTCTCCAGATGTAAAAATGACACCTTCCATCCTGCCCTGACGGCTCCGGGGGCATCTTTATTTATTTGTTATGTTCTGTTTACATGATATTTATTCTTTTGTTTCCACATTTATTCTTCTTGTTTATAAAAGTTTTGATGTTCTGTTGCGTTATTGATCCTATCCCCCCCCCCCCTATGTGCGTCCATTAGGCGCGGGCCGCCCTGTTATGTCTCTATCCCCGCAGACGTCAGCCGGGGCCCGCTGGAGATTGATGGGCGGTTGTGGGGCCCCCTCTGAAAGTAAATACATGGAGTCTAATGAATGGGATGTATCCTGTCCACTACGGTCCCAGAGAAGTATTTAACAGCCGCTATTGGATTTTTTGCGGTATCTTTCAGTAACTGGTGCATTATGACCATTAATGGATTTTTGAAGCCTGATTGATTTTTCATTAATTTGGTAAAAATCTTTCTCATCTCCCATATAATTCTGTCTTAAAACGCTGGCAGTGACAGCTCGATAAGTCATCCGTCTCATAATGCTGAACGCTCCATCAATCTCCCGCCACTCCCCCCCCCCCCGTTTCGGACCCGGCGCACCCATCATTTTTCACTCTGCACTTGGATGAAAGTAAACACTGAATTATTAAGACGCTTTGACTTTGGGCTTCGCAGATGGATTTATGACGGACATTACGCCTCCTCCCGCCATCGCTTACCTGTCCTATCTTCTTCTTTTTAGGTTAATGTAAGCGGCCGCGCGGCTTCGTAAAATTGTATGAAGATCAGAGGAAGCAGAGCGCCCCGTCCCCCCTACTGTAGACTTAACCCTGTAAACGCCATGGGAATTATTATTATTATTATTTTAATTTTTTTTAAATAAATGTGGTTACCGTATTTTTCGCCGTATAACACGCACTTTTTCTTCCCCAAAACTGTGGGGGGGGGGGAAAGTCGGTGCGTCTTATACGGCGAATACACACACCTATCACGGCGGTCCCTGCGGCCATCAACGGCCGGGACCCGCGGCTAATACAGGACATCACTGATCGCGGTGATGCCCTGTATTAACACTTCAGACTTCAAAGCTGACCGCCGCGTCTGAAGCGAAAGTGACACTAACCCGGCTGTTCAGTCAGGCTGTTCGGGATCACCACGGCGTCCCGAACAGCTTACAGGAGACCGGGAGGGACCTTACCTGCCTCCTCGGTGTCCGCTCCGTGCCGGCATCCCCTGCATGGCCTTCGTCGTCATCACGTCGTCGCGCACACCGGCCCGTCATCCAATAGGAGCGGCGTGCGTAGCGACTTGGTGGCGGCGACGGAAAGCAAGGATACCAGGCAGCAGAGACGTTCCGGAGGGCGACATTTAGGGCAGCGGTGACGAGCGGTGACGGGTCCGGAGCGGCGGGGACATGTGAGTACTACCTCCTATACCAGTGGTCTTCAACCTGCGGACCTTCAGATGTTGCAAAACTACAACTCCCAGCATGCCCGGACAGCCAACGGCTTTCCGGGCATGCTGGGAGTTGAAGTTTTGCAACATCTGGAGGTCTGCTGGTTGAAGATCACTGTCCTATACTTTACATTGTATTCTAGATTTTCCTCATTTAAAATTGGGTGCGTCTTATATGCCGGAGCGTCCTATAGGGTGAAAAATTAATCAGTTCCCATATGGCCCCATCCTATTGGCCAGCTATATTTTTTGGGTTATGACAAGGAAATCCACAGGTAATATCTATCTATAGGGCAGTGAATCCCAACCAGTGTGCCTCCAGCTATTGCAAAACTACAATTCCCAGCATACCCTGAGAGTTAAAGACACAAGATAGCACAGGATAGTGTCTGATTGTGGGGGGGTCAGACCGCTGAGACCCCCCCCCCCCCCGACCCGGATCTCCTGTGTGGGTCCCCCTCTACCTATCCTTGGTATGCTCCAGTTTCCACCTTCCTGGACGAGTGCACGTGATGACCCACTTACCCAATAACCAGCCGCAGTGATGTCCTGCCGCAGACGGTGATTGGCTGAATGGGCCATCATTTGCACTTGTCCAGGAAGGTGGAAACTGGAGCATACCAAGGATGGGTAGAGGGGGGACCCACACAGGAGATAGCAGGGGTCCCAGTGGTTGCTGGGATAAGTGTCTGATAAGTTTAGTTCTCCGGACTACCCCTTTAAAGGCAACTGTGGGCGATGTGGCTGCCATTTTGGAGTATGATTTCATGATGTCTTGAGGACATCCCTCCTCCTATGATGTCAAAAGGGGGGCAATGTACTCAACCTTACCTTATAATAAAGACGTATTAAAATGTGGTGTCCCGGTACCGTATTTCATACGTTACCTTGTGGTGAGGTCCCCAAAGACAGAGTCCCTAGGAACTGTGGGGGTCCTCTACCTTAGCAAGCACCTCGTCACCCCATAGTTAGCTAATATGTATGTAAATTAACATGTAAATATGGCTATTAAAGATTCCTACCTTGTTCGTGTCGCAGGACCTGCGGGTCATGTGACTTAGTTCAGAACTCTATGGTTTGCTGAAGGACCTTTGGTGGTTCTCATGTCACGTGTTCACCCACAATGCAATGTAACGGTGAGTGACAGCTGATTGGACCAATCCAAAATGGCCGGCCCCTGCCCATATAAGGGAGCAGCCGCCATTATTCTTCCTCTTGGGTTGCTGACTCTGGATGAGGTAGAACCTCCGCAGCTTACAAAGACGAGAACTAGGCCCAAAGCCTTGCGGCCGCGGCCTCTGCTGGAGACTATTAGACTTTACAACTCCCCGTTATCTCTGCAAGATCACTGGACCTAAACACTCCCCTAAATCCAGCGGATCTAAGCTGCAGAATCTATGAGAAGCTACATTAAGCTGATCTGATCCCAACCAACTGTCAATCGCTGCCGGTTATAAATGGACTTTGTTATCTGGACTGTTATTGATATTGTCTGCTTCAGAAAATCTTCAGTAAAAGTTCCTGCAAGTTTTAAGTTCAACAGTGGTTGTGGACAATCTAATTATTACGCACGCACCTATCACTTTTGGGAAGGGTGGCGATAGGGCCAGCAACATTATAGAATTTAACCCCTCACCCTGGCGTCACGAGTGACAAGGGTTAAAGGAGTAGTCCAGTGGTGAACGCCTTATCCCCTATCCTAAGGATAGAGAATAAGTTTGAGATCACGGGGGGTCCGACCGCTGGGGCCCCCTGCGATCTCCTGTACGGAGCCCCGACAGCCCGCGGGAAGGGGGCGTGTCGACCTCCGCACGAAGCGGCGGCCGACACCCCCCCTCAATACAACTCTATGGCAGAGCCGAAGCGCTGCCTTCGGCAATCTCCGGCTCTGCCATTGAGATGTATTGAGGGGGCGTGTCGGCCGCCGCTTCGTGCGGAGGTCGACACCCGCTATCTGGCCGGAGAGCCGGGGCCCCGTACAGAGAGATCGCAGGGGGCCCCAGCGGTCGGACCCCCCGCGATCTCAAACTTATCCCCTATCCTAAGAATACGTTTTTCACCACTGGACTACCCCTTTAACAGCGCCCTTTCAGTATCTAGAACAACAACACCCCAACTAACCTACACCCCACAAGGCTTTTCCACACAGTTCCTCACCACGAAAACATAAATGGAATAGAGAAATCACCCTCCACAAAACCCTGATCTCCTGGTGTATACACAAAGCCATGAACTGAATAAATCTATCCCGACTCATTTCACCAGGATTGTGCTGGGATCATCAGGGGATGGACTGGGAACATAAGACCAGGTAGAATCAACTTAGGATAATAGCCCAAAATAAACAGTCCCCTGCTCTATTGGCAAGGGATGCACTCATAGATATGCACACTGTATGATATAGATATATATTTTGTTTCTCTGTTGCATTATTAGAATTTATTAACCGTATCTCTGTTTGGTTCCCTGATGAACTCATTTTTACCCTACAGGGGAAAAACGTCGGTACCTGGAACAGTTTAAGCACATATGCCCTTTAAAGGGGTACTCAACTGTTGCCAGAAAGTTAAACAGATTTGTAAATTACTTCTATTAAAAAATCTTAATCCTTCCAGTACTTATCAGCTGCTGAATACTACAGAGGAAATTATTTTCTTATTGTAACACACAGCTCTCTGCTGACATCTCTGTCCATTTTAACAATTGTCCAGAGTAAGAGAAAATCCCCATAGCAAACATATATGCTGCTCTAGTCAGTTCCTAAAATGGACAGAGATGTCAGCAGAGAGCACTGTGCTCGTGATGTCAGCAGAGAGCTCTGTGTTCCAAAAAGAAAATAATTTCCTCTGTAGTATTCAGCAGCTAATAAATACTGGAAGGATTGATATTTTTTTTATAGAAGTAATTTACAAATCTGTTTAACTTTCTGGCACCAGAGTTAAAAAAAAATAAAAGTTTTCCACTGGAGTACCCCTTTAAAAATGAGCATGCGAGTGTCTGGGTGTAAACCTATATTTTTTTAGGTTCCGTCCTTTAAATTCGTATTGTTATTCCTCATGTTTATCCCCCATTTATATGCGAAAAATCATTAATGGCCCCTAAGGGAACGTGCCGATATTTTTCATTGCGGATTTCATTGCGGATTAAAGATAGACAAAGATAGATTTTTTTTTCTTTAACTTGATTTTCTGAGTTAATTTATTTATATATATATATATATATATATATATATATATATATATATTTTTTTTTTTTTTTTTTTTTTTTTTCATTTTTTAGTACATTATTATGGGGGCGGCCCTATTGCGCGAGCTGTTTTATTTTTTTATTTCTTTCACAGCATTTAGAGACACGCTTTACTGCAAGCCCCATGGATATAGGCAACAATCAAAAGAAGCTGTTCCATTTACATGAAGGGGAAACATTACCGGGCGTACTCTGTGGCCTTTAGAAAGGTCATTCCATAGGGGAGGGGGGAGGCCGAGCTGTGAGCATCATCTTTTGTCTTCTCTATCTACTGCTGTAATGCTGTACAGATCACTTTCCGGCAGCCTCCTCTTTATCGTCACAGAGCAGGGAGTCTCGGTTTAATTTTAGGCCCTAGTGGCCAGAATGAGAACTGCAAGATTTCAGTTTTATTTTTTTTTACAAATTGTGCCTCCAGCTGTTGCTGCAAAACTACAACTCCCAGCATGCCCGGACAGCCAACGGCTGTCCGGGCATGCTGGGAGTTGTAGTTTTGCAATAGCTATTGGACACTGGTTGGGAAACACTGCAGCGGCGCAGGAGGTGTACTAACATTATCCGTACGTCCGAGCGTCCATAAGTCTTTATGTGAGTACAACCCCCCGGAGAGGTCATAAAGCCGCGGTTATTGGGATATTGATCCCCACAGATCGGTCTACACCAGCAATATTTTTTTAAATAACAGTCACATTAATATTGAATGAACCCAAATGAATCACTTTATGGCGACATCTCAGGACGGTTCCGTCATCATTGACAAAGACAATGAGGCTCCCGAAGCTCATGGGGGGGGGGGGGGGGGTGAAAACCGTAGGGACAACTAGATCCGGAATGGACATGTGGACCTCTTATAGAAGAAGGACGGGTTATGGTACCATATGAGTTCAAAGGTTAATTTTTTTTTGCCTAAGAGTTTTTGGTTATTTATATGATTTATAATTCATTACAGAATACGATACAATGTAGCAAACGCTGCAGAGTAAAATGCTAAAGAAATGACCGCACCATGTGACCTAGCAGAGCTCCGCCGAGTACTTCCCAAAAACACAGGTCAATTACTAAAAAGTACCCCATAGCGCCCCTCCTGATACTCCATGTGATTTTTGTTACATTAACCCCTTAAAGGGGTACTCCGGTGGAAAAACTATTTTTGTTTTCTTTTTTAAATCAACTGGTGCCAGAAAGTTAAACATATTTGCAAATTACTTCTATTAAAAAATCTTAATCCTTCCTGTATTTATTAGCTGCTGAATACTACAGAGGAAATTCTTTTATTTTTGGAATGCTCTCTGATGACATCACGAACACACTGCTCTCTGCTGATGTTATTATAATAATAATGTCTTTATTTATTGTTGTCCTTTGTGGGATTTGAACCCAAGGCCCCAGCACTGCAAGGCAGCAGTGCTATCCACTAAGCCACCATGCTGCCCTTAGTGTACATCTGCTATGCACTGTTGCTAAAATGGACAGAGATGTCAGCAGAGAGCAGTGTGTTCGTGATGTCATCAGTGTTCCAAAAAGAAAGGAATTTCCTCTGTAGCATTCAACAGCTAATAAGTACTGGAAGGATTAAGATTTTTTAATAAAAGTCATTTACAAATATGTTTAACTTTCTGGCACCAGTTGATTTAAAAAAGAAAAAAAAAATTGTTTTTCCACCGGAGTACCCCTTTAAGGACTCAGCTAATTTTCACCTTAAAGGGGTACTCCACTGGAAAAGGTCTTTTTTTTTTGTTTGTTTTTTGTTTTTAAATCAACTGGTGCCAGAAAGTTAAACAGATTTGTAAATGCCTTCTATTAAAGTATCTTAATCCTTCCTGTACTTACCTTCAGCTGCTGTTGTGATCCACACGAAGTTCTTCTCTTTTTGAATTTTCTTTCTGCCTGAGCACAATGCTCTCTGCTGACACCTCTGTCCATGTCAGGAACTGTCCAGAGCAGGAGAGGTTTTCTATGGGGATTTTCTCCTACTCTGGACAGTTCCTAAAATGGACAGAGGTGTCAGCAGAGAGCACTGTGGTCAGGCAGAAAGGAAATTCCTGTGGATCATAACAGCAGCTGATAAGTACTAGAAGGATTAAAGGGGTATTCCAGAAAAAAACTTTATATATATATATATATATATATATATATATATATATATATATATATAAATTTGGTGCAGTGCTTTTTTTTGCGCCCTTTTCTTGCACCTTTTCATTTACGCACATTCCTTTCCTTGGCGGCAGTATGTGTGTGTTTTAAGTCGGGTTTTTGCAGTGGTCAGGAATTTATGAAAAATGTGACTTTTTGAAAAGGTGCCAAATTTGGCGCAAACCCTTGAAAAAGGCGCAAATCACCTCCATAAAAAAAAGTGGCATAGAAAACACGTTACAAAAATTACCGTATTTTTCGCCGTATAAGACGCACTTTTTCTTCCCCAAAACTGGGGGGGAAAAGTCTTATACGGCGAATACACCCCTATCGCGGCGGTCCCTGCGGCCATCAACGGCCGGGACCCGCGGCTAATACAGGACATCACCGATCGCGGTGATGCCCTGTATTAACCCTTCAGACGTGGCGATCAAAGCTGACCGCCGCGTCTGAAGGGAAAGTGACACTAACCCAGCTGTTCAGCGATTTCACCGCGGCGTCCCGAACAGCCCGACTGAATAGCCGGGTTAGTGCTTACAGGACACCGGGAGGGACCTTACCTGCCTCCTCGGTGTCTTCTCCGTTCAGGGATCCCCTGTATGGCCGGCGCTCTCCTTCCTCGTCATCACGTCGTCGCGTACGTGCGTCGGTGCGCGTAACGACGTGATGACGGCGACGGAGAGCGAGGATACCCGGCCGGCATCAGAGACGTTCCGGAGCGAAGGGGACACTGCGACAGCGATGGAGCGACATCCAGGGCAGCGGTGACGGGTCCGGAGCGGCGGGGACACGTGAGTATTACCTCCTATGAAGTGGTCTTCAATCTGCGGACCTCCAGATGTTGCAAAACTACAACTCCCAGCATGCCTGGTCAGCCAACGGCTGTCCGGGCATGCTGGGAGTTGTACTTTTGCAACATCTGGAGGTCTGCAGATTGAAGACCACTATTGGGTTCAAAATCTTTATTTTTTTAGATTTTGCACCTATAAATTGGGTGCGTCTTATACGCCGGTGCGTCCTATAGGGCGAAAAATACGGTAGCTGAAATTACCCTTATAATTATAAGCAGATCACCTTGTTATTGAAAATAAATATATATATATATATATATAATTTTTTTTTCTTATAAAAAAAATAGGACTTAAAAAAATTATTTTTATTTTTTTAAATTTGGAAACATTTTTCAATATGGTAAGGATGGACATGTTTAAAAGTCTGGATATTTGGCGCAGTTAGAAAGATAGTAAAAGATGAAGCGCTCGGCACAGCTACAAGAAACCCAATAATCGATGCATATGGATACTCAGTCCGTATACTCTCCAGGAGGGTGCTCAATCCACAATTCAGTGCAAAATCAACAAAAAAGAACGGAGCCGGCACTCACCACATCAGAGGTAACGGTAATGCTTTCATTGGTGACCGGCAGACTACAGCATAGGGAGGAGGAACGTCTGGCGCCCGCTGTAGTCTGCCGGTCACCAATGAAAGCATTACCGTTACCTCTGATGTGGTGAGTGCCGTCTCCGTTCTTTTTTGTTGATTTGGTGCAGTTAAAGGGGTATTCCGCCCCTAGACATCTTATCCCCTATCCAAAGGATAGGGGATAAGATGTCTGATCGCCGCGGTCCCGCTGCTGGGGAGCCCTGGGATCCCCGCTGCGGCACCCCGCCATCATTACAGCACAGAGCGAGTTCACTCTGCGCGTAATGACGGGCGATACGGGGGGCGGAGCAGCGTGACGTCATGGCTCCGCCCCTCGTGACATCACAGCCGTCCCCTTAATGCAAGTCTATGGGAGGGGGCGTGACGACCGCCACGCCCCCTCCCATAAACTTGTATTGAAAGGGGTGGGCCGTGACATCACGAGGGGTGGAGCCGTGACGTAACGATGCTCCGGCCCCTGTACCGCCCATCATTACGTGCAGAGCTAACTCGCTCTGTGCTGTAATGATAGCGCGGTGCCGCAGCGGGGATCCCAGGGCTCCCCAGCAGCGGGACCGCGGCGATCACACATCTTATCCCCTATCCTTTGGATAGGGGATAAGATGTCTAGGGGCGGAATACCCCTTTAAGTTTAACACACAAGGAATCACCTCTTCCTGTAACACTCACCTGTAAGGTGGGTAAATTCACACATATGACACATATGAAAATGCACTAAATTTATAGCCCAATTTGCGCCTTTTCGTATATATTTGATGAGTTAAAAAGCCACCCATGAAAAAAAGGAGTAAAAAGACACATACCACAGCCATTATTCATAAACACCCCCCTCTGTGTAGCACTTGGTTGTATTAGTACTGATAGTTAGAGATGAGCGAACTTACAGTAAATTCGATTCGTCACGAACTTCTCGGCTCGGCGGTTGCTGACTTTTCCTGCATAATTTAGTTCAGCTTTCCGGTGCTCCGGTGGGCTGGAGAAGGTGGATACAGTCCTAAGAAAGAGTCTCCTAGGACTGTATCCACCTTTTCCAGCCCACCGGAGCACCAGAAAGCTGAACTAATTCATGCAGGAAAAGACATCAACTGCCGAGCCGAGAAGTTCGTGACGAATCGAATTTACTGTAAGTTCGCTCATCTCTACATATAGTATTCATTACACACTATATACCGCACTGTTGTAAGGGGCCAGGTTCATATAGGTTGTTAATTCGGATGGTAACGTTGGCTGCAACAAGCTGTACCTGTTACCCCGCGGAGTCCTCTCCAATTCTCCGATGCCTCAGTTCACCTCCCCCAACCTCCGCCATACTTCACTTCCCAGAGACTGCCCGTCACATGACCGCTCAGCCAAACATTGTGACGTGATTTACTAAGCGGCAATTGTGACGTGATATCTGTGCGACTGTGCAAACGTCCTCTAGCACGGGGGCACTCTCATAATCCCTGTTCCTCGTACAAATGAGTGCACTCTAACAAAGTCAGACTATATTGCACAGTTTGCATAATCATATTTACTGCACTTTCATAAAAAATCTGTGCACTCTCATAATCACCGGAATCTTAGAAAAATCAGTGCACTCTCATAATCACCGGAATCTTAGAAAAATCAGTGCACTCTCATAATCACCGCAATCTTAGAAAAATCAGTGCACTCTCATAATCACCGCAATCTTAGAAAAATCAGTGCACTCTCATAATCACCGCAATCTTAGAAAAATCAGTGCACTCTCATAATCACCGCAATCTTAGAAAAATCAGTGCACTCTCATAATCACCGCGATCTTAGAAAAATCAGTGCACTCTCATAATCACCACGATCTTAGAAAAATCAGTGCACTCTCATAATCACCGGAATCTTAGAAAAATCAGTGCACTCTCATAATCACCAAAATCTTAGAACAATTAGTGCATTCTCATAATCACTGCACTCTAAGAAAAATCAGTGCACTCTCATAATCACTGCACTCTAAGAAAAATCAGTGCACTCTCATAATCACTGCAATCTTAGAAAAATCAGTGCACTCTCATAATCACTGCAATCTTAGAAAAATCAGTGCACTCCCATAATCACCGCAATCTTAGAAAAATCAGTGCACTCTCATAATCAACGGAATCTTAGAAAAATCAGTGCACTCTCATAATCACTGCACTCTAAGAAAAATCAGTGCACTCTCATAATCACTGCAATCTTAGAAAAATCAGTGCACTCTCATAATCACTGCAATCTTAGAAAAATCAGTGCACTCCCATAATCACCGCAATCTTAGAAAAATCAGTGCACTCTCATAATCAACGGAATCTTAGAAAAATCAGTGCACTCTCATAATCACTGCACTCTAAGAAAAATCAGTGCACTCTCATAATCACTGCAATCTTAGAAAAATCAGTGCACTCTCATAATCACTGCAATCTTAGAAAAATCAGTGCACTCCCATAATCACCGCAATCTTAGAAAAATCAGTGCACTCTCATAATCAACGGAATCTTAGAAAAATCAGTGCACTCTCATAATCACTGCACTCTAAGAAAAATCAGTGCACTCTCATAATCACTGCAATCTTAGAAAAATCAGTGCACTCTCATAATCACTGCAATCTTAGAAAAATCAGTGCACTCCCATAATCACCGCAATCTTAGAAAAATCAGTGCACTCTCATAATCAACGGAATCTTAGAAAAATCAGTGCACTCTCATAATCACTGCACTCTAAGAAAAATCAGTGCACTCTCATAATCACTGCAATCTTAGAAAAATCAGTGCACTCATAATCACTGCAATCTTAGAAAAATCAGTGCACTCCCATAATCACCGCAATCTTAGAAAAATCAGTGCACTCTCATAATCAACGGAATCTTAGAAAAATCAGTGCACTCTCATAATCACTGCACTCTAAGAAAAATCAGTGCACTCTCATAATCACTGCAATCTTAGAAAAATCAGTGCACTCTCATAATCACTGCAATCTTAGAAAAATCAGTGCACTCTTATAATCACTGCAATCTTAGAAAAATCAGTGCACTCTCATAATCACCGCAATCTTAGAAAAATCAGTGCATTCTCATAATCACTCTACTCCTGAGAAAAAAACTGTGTACTCTCATAATTACTGCACTCTCACATAGATCATTGGACTCTCATAACCACTGAACTTTTAGAAATATCAGTGCACTCTGAAAACAAAATCAGTGCACTCTCAGAATAAATTTAGTGAACTAAACTCCCATAATCACTTCATTCTCATAATTCACTGCACTCTTATTCCCTGCACTCTTATTCACTGCACTCTTTTTCCCTGCACTCTTATTCCCTGCACTCTTATTCATTGCACTCTTATTCTCTGCACTCTTATTCATTTCACTCTTATTCTTTGCACTCCTATTCCCTGCACTCTTATTCCCTGTACTCTTATTCCCTGCACTCTTATTCCCTGCATTCTGCTCTGCACTCTTATTCCCTGCACTCTTATTCATTGCACTCTTATTCCCTGCACTCTTATTCCCTGCACTCTTATTCCCTGCACTCTTATTCCCTGCACTCTTATCCCTTGCACTCTTAGCCCTTGCACTCTTATTCCCTGCACTCTTATTCCCTGCTCTCTCATTCCCTGCATTCTGCTCTGCACTCTTATTCCCTGCTCTCTTATTCCCTGCACTCTTATTCCCTGCTCTCTTATTCGCTGCTCTCTTATTCCCTGCTCTCTTATTCCCTGCACTCTTATTCCCTGCTCTCTTATTCCCTGCACTCTTATTCCCTGATCTCTTATTCCCTGCACTCTTATTCCCTGCTCTCTTATTCCCTGCACTCTTATTCCCTGCACTCTTATTCCCTGCTCGCTTATTCCCTGCACTCTTATTCCCTGCTCTCTTATTCCCTGCACTCTTATTCCCTGCTCGCTCATTCCCTGCACTCTTATTCCCTGCTCTCTTATTCCCTGCTCTCTTATTCCCTGCACTCTTATTCCCTGCTCTCTTATTCCCTGCACTCTTATTCCCTGCTCTCTTATTCCCTGCACTCTCATTCCCTGCACTCTTATTCCCTGCTCTCTTATTCCCTGCTCTCTTATTCCCTGCTCTCTTATTCCCTGCACTCTTATTCCCTGCTCTCTTATTCCCTGCACTCTTATTCCCTGCTCTCTTATTCCCTGCACTCTTATTCCCTGCACTCTTATTCCCTGCTCGCTTATTCCCTGCACTCTTATTCCCTGCTCTCTTATTCCCTGCACTCTTATTCCCTGCACTCTTATTCCCTGCACTCTTATTCCCTGCTCTCTTATTCCCTGCTCTCTTATTCCCTGCACTCTTATTCCCTGCTCTCTTATTCCCTGCACTCTTATTCCCTGATCTCTTATTCCCTGCACTCTTATTCCCTGCTCTATTATTCCCTGCACTCTTATTCCCTGCACTCTTATTCCCTGCTCGCTTATTCCCTGCTCTCTTATTCCCTGCTCTGTTATTCCCTGCTCTCTTATTCCCTGCACTCTTATTCCCTGCTCTCTTATTCCCTGCACTCTTATTCCCTGCTCTCTTATTCCCTGCACTCTTATTCCCTGCACTCTTATTCCCTGCTCTCTTATTCCCTGCTCTCTTATTCCCTGCTCTCTTATTCCCTGCACTCTTATTCCCTGCACTCTTATTCCCTGCTCTCTTATTCCCTGCACTCTTATTCCCTGCACTCTTATTCCCTGCTCTCTCATTCCCTGCATTCTGCTCTGCACTCTTATTCCCTGCTCTCTTATTCCTTGCACTCTTATTCCCTGCTCTCTTATTCGCTTCTCTCTTATTCCCTGCTCTCTTATTCCCTGCACTCTTATTCCCTGCTCTCTTATTCCCTGCACTCTTATTCCCTGATCTCTTATTCCCTGCACTCTTATTCCCTGCTCTCTTATTCCCTGCACTCTTATTCCCTGCACTCTTATTCCCTGCTTGCTTATTCCCTGCTCTCTTATTCCCTGCTCTGTTATTCCCTGCTCTCTTATTCCCTGCACTCTTATTCCCTGCTCTCTTATTCCCTGCACTCTTATTCCTTGCTCTCTTATTCCCTGCACTCTTATTCCCTGCACTCTTATTCCCTGCTCGCTTATTCCCTGCACTCTTATTCCCTGCTCGCTCATTCCCTGCACTCTTATTCCCTGCTCTCTTATTCCCTGCTCTCTTATTCCCTGCTCTCTTATTCCCTGCACTCTTATTCCCTGCTCTCTTATTCCCTGCTCTCTTATTCCCTGCTCTCTTATTCCCTGCACTCTTATTCCCTGCTCTCTTATTCCCTGCACTCTTATTCCCTGCACTCTTATTCCCTGCTCTCTTATTCCCTGCACTCTTATTCCCTGCTCTCTTATTCCCTGCTCTCTTATTCCCTGCACTCTTATTCCCTGCTCTCTTATTCCCTGCACTCTTATTCCCTGCTCTCTTATTCCCTGCACTCTTATTCCCTGCACTCTTATTCCCTGCTCGCTTATTCCCTGCACTCTTATTCCCTGCACTCTTATTCCCTGCTCTCTTATTCCCTGCACTCTTATTCCCTGCTCGCTCATTCCCTGCACTCTTATTCCCTGCTCTCTTATTCCCTGCTCTCTTATTCCCTGCACTCTTATTCCCTGCTCTCTTATTCCCTGCACTCTTATTCCCTGCACTCTTATTCCCTGCTCTCTTATTCCCTGCACTCTTATTCCCTGCACTCTTATTCCCTGCTCTCTTATTCCCTGCTCTCTTATTCCCTGCACTCTTATTCATTGCACTCTTATTCCCTGCACTCTTATTCCCTGCTCTCTTATTCCCTGCACTCTTATTCCCTGCACTCTTATTCATTGCACTCTTATTCATTGCACTCTTATTCCCTGTACTCTTATTCCCTGCACTCTTATTCCCTGCTCTCTTATTCCCTGCATTCTTATTCCCTGCTCTCTTATTCCCTGCACTCTTATTCCCTGCTCTCTTATTCCCTGCACTCTTATTCCCTGCTCTTATTCCCTGCACTCTTATTCCCTGCACTCTTATTCCCTGCACTCTTATTCCCTGCTCTCTTATTCCCTGCATTCTTATTCCCTGAACTCTTATTCCCTGAACTCTTATTCCCTGCACTCTTATTCCCTGCACTCTTATTCCCTGCTCTCTTATTCCCTCCACTCTTATTCCCTGCACTCTTATTCCCTGCACTCTTATTCCCTGCTCTCTTATTCCCTGCACTCTTATTCCCTGCACTCTTATTCCCTGCACTCTTATTCCCTGCACTCTTATTCCCTGCACTCTTATTCATTGCACTCTTATTCCCTGCACTCTTATTCCCTGCACTCTTATTCCCTGCTCTCTTATTCCCTGCATTCTTATTCCCTGCTCTCTTATTCCCTGCACTCATATTCCCTGCTCTTATTCCCTGCACTCTTATTCCCTGCACTCTTATTCCCTGCTCTCTTATTCCCTGCACTCTTATTCCCTGCACTCTTATTCCCTGCTCTCTTATTCCCTGCATTCTTATTCCCTGAACTCTTATTCCCTGAACTCTTATTCCCTGCTCTCTTATTCCCTGCACTCTTATTCCCTGCACTCTTATTCCCTGCTCTCTTATTCCCTCCACTCTTATTCCCTGCACTCTTATTCCCTGCACTCTTATTCCCTGCTCTCTTATTCCCTGCATTCTTATTCCCTGAACTCTTATTCCCTGAACTCTTATTCCCTGCTCTCTTATTCCCTGCACTCTTATTCCCTGCACTCTTATTCCCTGCTCTCTTATTCCCTCCACTCTTATTCCCTCCACTCTTATTCCCTGCACTCTTATTCCCTGCACTCTTATTCCCTGCTCTCTTATTCCCTGCACTCTTATTCCCTGCACTCTTATTCCCTGCTCTCTTATTCCCTGCTCTCTTATTCCCTGCACTCTTATTCCCTGCACTCTTATTCCCTGCACTCTTATTCCCTGCACTCTCATTCCCTGCACTCTGCTCTGCATTACAGATTTGATGGCGGTAGGAGTTGCTGACTGTGCAGACCTCCGCCGCTCTTACATCTATTGCTCAGACTGCGCCAAGTTGCGGGTGAGGTTTGGGTCTCTTCAGGATGTCTTGGAAGATTAACTATTGGTGTAAAGATTATATTAAATGGAGAGTGACCCCCAGTGGGGGGAAGCGTGTGATCCCGTCCAGACAGAGGAACTACTGCACCCATCAAGGGCAATTCATTTAGTTATTGAAGATCCTATTACCCAGAAGGGGGAGTGAGGTCTGGAGGAATCATTCAGCAGACGCACGATGTGATGCTGGGACCGGAGCAGCCGCTGAACCTCACATCACATTGTCGTAGGGAAATTAATGGCGCTCACTCTCCTCTGGACATTAATGACAATAAATGGGAACACTTCTATTAATAGGAATATGGCAGCCGCCCAATAGAGGCCGGATGATGAATCGTCTCCCATAGTGTCTGGTAACGTGCGAGATCCCTGTCATCATTATCTATCCCGGCCCGTAAAACATCCGACGGGACCATGGACGACACGTGAATCTTCATGGAGGAAGATGTCGTCCTGATATAATGGGGTTGGGCTCCCAGAACTTGTGTCCATCCATTGGTCACAGTCACACCTTATGACATGCTGCAAAATCTCCAGAGAAATGTCCTAAAATCCTCACCTGATCCCCTGATCCCTGATTTTATTTATGCCACTTTATATAGGAAGTTCTCCAACCTAAAGAGCCTGATCAGGCCCGTCGCTACAGGACAGGCAAACCAAGCAATTGCTTGGGGCCCCGAGCAGAGCTGGTACTTGCCTGTCCTGTAGAGATGGGGCAATTCCCGCCATCACTATTAAGGACATCCCTGTGTCCCGAAAGATGTTTTCGGGACACAGGGATGCCCCTGTTAACTCTCTGCGGCCCCACGTTAAGTTTAAAAACGCAGGAGCCGCCGGGAGATAGCGCACGCCGGGACGTCACTGACATCCCATGTGTGCGCCCATAGCAACGGAGGCGCAGAAGACCGGAGCTTCGAGGAGGAGGAAGAAGCGCGCTGGCCAGCCTGGTAAGTGACCATCGGGACGTCATCTTCGGTGTTCCGACCACCGCTTCTCCGCTCCCGGGAACTAATGCTATGGCCGGACCGGAGGAGCGGGGGTCAGAGCCCTGAAGTGGGACAGTACACAGGCATACAGCCTCCAGCCATACACTGTATATGGTTGGAGCCTGTATATCTCTGGGGAACACTGCCTGCCTAATGTGAGGGAACACTGCCTACCTAATGTGGGGGAACACTGCCTACCTAATGTGGGGAACACTGCCAGCCTAATGTGGGGGAACACTGCCTACCTATTGTGGGGGAACTTTGCCTACCTAATGTGGGGGAACACTGCCAACCGAATGTGGGGAACACTGCCTGCCTTATTCGGGGGAACACTGCCAACCTAATGCGGGGAGAACTATGGGGGGGGGGCGCCATGTCCATTTTGCTTGGGGCCCCCAAATTCCTTCAAATGGCCCTGAGCCTGATCATATAACTCCATTCATCACCTACCGAAAGTAATAAAGACCCTAAATACAGACCCCAAAAAAACTACAGACCCCAGATCAGCTCCCTAATAAAGACAGATCCCAGAACAGACCCCCTAACACATATATATGTAGCATAATGTATATATACAGTGACCACACCAGCAGAATAGTGAGTCCAGCTCTGGAGATACAACTCAGGATCAGTAATGTAATGTATGTACACAGTGACCTCCCCAGCAGAGTAGTGAGTACAGCTCTGGAGTATAATACAGGATATAACTCAGGATCAGTACAGGATAAGTAATGTAATGTATGTACACAGTGACTCCACCAGCAGAATAGTGAGTACAGCTCTGGAGTATAATACAGGATATAACTCAGGATCAGTACAGGATAAGTAATGTAATGTATGTACACAGTGACCTCACCAGCAGAATAGTGAGTACAGCTCTGGAGTGCTGACCAATTAGTTGCGGGTGTGGTCGTGCTTCAGCTGTGCTGTGTGTCTGCTGTGTCTCCTGAGCTCCAGGGAATTACCATCTGTTCCACCTGGGGCCTGCTTCCTCCTCCCCAGGGAGGGAGTGGGTTTCCAGGCATGAGTGAGGGAGGCGAGGCCCAGGCTTCTGCTCCTCGGACTAGGCCGCAGGGGAGCAGTAGAAGCCAGCAAGCGGCCGGAACATCGGAGGATTTGGGGGTGAGGCGTTCCACCAGGAGTCGCAGCAATGCTGCTCCAACTCCCCCCACAGAGGCGAGAAGCTCCAAGGCTGGATCCACCTCGGGAAAGCTGGGTGCTTCCAGCGGAAAGCTGGGTTCATCAGGAAGAAGGCAGAGTGCTCACGGAGGTGAAGCCGACCTCAGTGAGGAAGGTTGGGGAGTGCTGAGGACCCGGGAGTCTATTTCCACCTATACCTCCCGGGTAAAAAGTCACCTCCGTGAGTATGAAGACGCCTGTAAGGCCATCAGGAGGCTCCGAGAGGAACTGCGCTGTGCCCGGGCCAAGGCCAAGATTACTCCAAAAAGGAAAAAGACAGAGATCCAGGGGGAGATAAAGACACTAATGTCTGAAATACAAGTTTTGGAGGAGAGGAGAGCCGAATTATTGGAGAAGAGTGGTCCATTTAAAGAGAAACTGGAAAATGAGGAGCGCTTCAGGGTGACAGAAGAAGAAAAAAATAAAAGGTTGATGGGGCTGCAACCTGAGAGCCAGGTGGATGATGTGGAGGAGATGGAGGAAGAACTACAGCCAGATCCACCTGGTGGCCTGCGGCAACAGCAGCAGGCCCCGTACAGTGGGCCCCCTGCACAGCAACCAGCAGTATCACCTGCCGACTCAGGGGAGGACAGTGACAGCAGCTACCAGGGAGGGGCGCTAATGGCCCAGATCCGCATGCTGGAATCCCCAGTGTGTCCTCAGAACCTGATGTTTGGAGATGAGCTCCCAAATGAGGCACCTGGGGGTAAGAAGAAAAAGAAGACCAAGCCAAAGCAGCAAGAAGTGGTGAGTTACATCTACACCCCCCTCCCTGTATACCCTGAGTCGGCCGCAGGGTCAGCTCATTGTGCAAGCCCCGTTACCCAGCCCAGCCCGTGTTCTGTGGTGGACTCGGTGCAAAGGTGCGGGGAGAGTACAGATACTAAAAGGGCGCAGAGCTCCATGCCTGTTTGCAGTAGCAGGGATGGAGCAGAGAAGGCATCGGCCGAAAGGCCGTACAGTGAGGGCGGCCCAGCGGTGGGCAGAGAGGCAGACTCCGGTGCTGTAGTTCGCTCCCCTGTGGGAGAGGGGGGTGACTCAGTGCCGGAGGTAGCAAAGGGCATAACGGACACTCCCAAAAGTGAAGAAAAACGTTTGTTTTGTATTGGTGCCGCTGATCCCATTGATCAGCGGCGCCATGAAAAGACTGGAGATGATGCTGATGAGGCGGAGGGCACTAATAAGAACAGGGCTGGGGCCTCCTCTAGACCGGGCAAGCATGCTGCCCGGTCCCTTAAAGGGCCAGCGGAGGTTGTCCCAGCCCTAGTGCCCCGTGATGCTGAGGCCGGATTATCTGTTTCTGGTCCAGCCAGTGTGAATGAGAAGGTAAATGGGGGTACGGGGTGTATGACTGGGGAGCGGATGGAGGTTAATATTATTGGAGAAGGTGATTTTGCTGTTGCTGAAATTAGGGGTGGTGATGGGACTACAGATGATGTTATTGGAAACAATGTTGTTGGGGGAAGTGCTAATGTTGTTATTGGGGGTGGTGGGGATGTTGTCATTAGAAGTGGTGTAGGTGTAGGGTCTGGTCCGGTTGCCCCCCCAGTGGTGACAGACCATAGGAGTTATGCCAATGTCACTGCTGGGGGAAGTAGAATACTTTCCTCGTCTCCTGACTCTAGGGACGGTTTATTGCAGCGACGTCTCCTGGAGGCTCTGAAAAAGGGGGAAAGGTCGATTAATGTAGAGGGTAGAGCAGTTGATCTGTCCTTCTGGATAGAGAGACACGGTCTCTCTGCCTTCCGAGAGGAAAGAGGGGGCGATACTGTGTGGTCCCTCCCAACAGCCGGGGCAGGTAGTAACCGTAGGAATGTGGTCCGTCTTCGGTGGCAGGGCGAAGATAGGTGTCCTTCAAGGACCAAAGTGGTTGAGCTCTTGCTAAAGATGGGCTTCAAGGCAGTTGATATCTTTGCCTTGATACATCCCTACGGTGCTCCTGAATTCGATATCAGTTTTGTTCGGCCAGAGGGGCTTGAGCTTTTCTGGTCGAATTATGAATTGGTAAAGAATGAGCCCGGCTGGCGAGACTTTGCCGTACAGGCATTGTCTCGTCAAAACGAAATCAAGAGAGTGACCGTTTTGACCCGTAACGAATCACTCTCTTGTGTTGACATCATCACCTGGTTAGGACGGTATGGCGAGGTAATGGGGGTCCCGCAGAAGAACAGGGACGAGTTTGGCATCTGGTCAGGAGCCTGGACGTTTCTGGTAAAACTTAAACGTTCAGGAAATACAGTTACCCATATTCCATCCTCTGCCTTTCTCGGCAGGGATCGTATCCAGATTTTCTACCGGGGTCAGCCGAAGCTCTGTCACAGATGTGGTGACCCCACACACTTCAGTGCAAACTGTACGGTGCAGAAATGTGCCTTGTGTGGGGGTGTAGGCCATCTTGCCGCATCTTGTGCGGAGATTAGGTGTCACCTGTGTGGTGACTTAGGTCACCCATTCAGTCGTTGTCCTCGTTCTTTCGCAAATGCAGTCTTGTCCCCAGCGGGTGAAGATCACGAGCCGGAATCTGCTGGGGAGGGGACTAGCAGGGGTGGAGGAACTGAGGGGTCAGTGAGGAACAGCAAGAGAAAGACACCAGCCCAACTAAGACGTCTTGATAAACGCCAAAGGGATAGGGTGATGGGGAAAGCCCGGGTTACTGGGACGACCTCTCATTCTGTCCCAGAGGCCAACCTTGCTGCTGAGACCCTGAGGGATGGCGAGCTGAATGAGGAGGTCAGGAGGATCCAGAATGAGGAAGGTGCCATCTCCTCAGATAGCGTGGAGGAGGATGATGTGGGATGGCAGAAGGAGACACGAAAGCGGGGTACAAGTAAAAAAAAAAAGGGAGATTTAAGATCTTCTCCCACCCTGGTCCAGGTGCCAAAGGAAGGCAAAACTGACTCCCTTCTGGTTGGCCTTTCCAATCGATTCCGACCCCTCAGGGACATCTCCTCCTCTTCTTCGGAAGGGGAGGATGAGGGGGAGGTGGCAGAGGGGCTTCCAGGGGGCGCCGAGTCCTCTTCCCCTGGGGAGGTTATGTCCTCGGGGGAAGGGACTGGCCTAGAATCCGGAGACGAGGAAAGTAAAACGACGTCTGGTGAGATGGACACTTCCATTTCTCTAAAGAGGGTGAAGAGTTCTTCTGATGTGGAGGGTGAGAAGGGGAGTGGGAAAAAGAAAGCTGTTTAACTCAATCACCCTTGATGGCGGCACCCTCTCCGTTGACGCTGGCGTCCATTAATGTCGCCAGCATTAAGTCAGATACAGCTCGTTTTGCTGCCTATGATTTTTTTGCCCATATTAATGCTGATATTTTATTTTTGCAGGAGACCAGGCTTACAGATATGTCATCTATCTACAAGGCTAAAAGAGAGTGGAGGAATGGGCCCTCCTACTGGTCTCTTGGGGCCGAGCCGTATAGCGGAGTGGCGGTCCTTTTTACCGCAGCGGTAGAATGCCGACGGGTTATCGAGTTAGAAATGGGGAGGTGCCTGATCTTAGATGTCCTCATGAGGGGACAAGAACTTCTCCTTATTAACATCTACGGCCCACAGTCTAAGTGGGACCGGAAGTGTCTCTTTATGAGGATCAAGCCCTATCTTTTTACAAGTCGGCAGGTGGTCTTTGGAGGGGACTTCAATGCTGTCACGAGGCCCCAAGATAGGGGAGGTTCCAGAGACAAGCTGACTTATGATAGCGTCGCCCTTAATAGCATAGCGAGCGAGGCTCGCCTGGTGGATGTCCACATCCGGCACACCCCAGGCCACGCGGGATTCACCTATCATAGGGGTAGTTGTAGGTCTAGGATAGACAGGTTTTATTTAAAGGAGGAAGCCGTCTCTTCAGCAGTGTCTGTTGTTGAGGTGGAGTTCTCCGATCACTGTTTAATTTTGTTTTCTCTGAATGTCACAGAGACCCCCCGGATGGGCAGAGGCTATTGGAAGCTGAATTCGTCTCTCTTGGAAGAAGCGGAGATAAGACAGTCCTTTGAGGATTTTCTTCAGAGCCAGGTACCATTGCTGGGCCTTTGTAACAGTAAGTCAGAGTGGTGGGAGATCTTCAAGGAAAGGGTTGCGAGATTCTTCCGCCAGCTCTCGGGCCTCAGAAGCCTAAACAGGTACCGTTTGTACCAGGGCCTGAGGAAGAAACTTGAGAACCTTGTCTCGACTGGAGGTAGCCGAGAGGATATCTCCAGAGTGAAGTCCTTGTTGATGAAGTGCCAGTACGATAGGCACGCATCTTTGGTTTTTGAGAGGGATTACGGGAAGTACCGCTCGCCCGACCCTTACAGAAACTGCAAGATGTCAGTGAGTAGTAAAGTGGTCTCAGGACTGATTGATAGTACGGGATCCTTGAAGAGGTCCAGATCAGGGATCCTGGAGGTCGTCAGATCCTTCTACTCGCACCTCTTGGGAAGGAAGGATCTAGATCGAGATAAGGTATCAGCTTTCTTGGCTGAAACCATCCCTGAACCAGGAGTAGACCCCTCTCTTAACGTTTTGACAGAGATGATCCGGGAAGAGGAAGTCAGGATGGCTATTGATGGGCTTGCCCTCAAGAAGTCACCCGGTCCGGATGGCTTAACATCTGAGTTCTATAAGACCTTTAAGGACCCTTTGGTTCCCCTCTTGACTGCGGTTTTTAATGAGTGTCTATCCTCGGGCACTTTGCCAAAGTCAATGAGGAGGTCAGCGCTGATCATCCTGTCAAAGGGTAAAGACCCGTCCCACATTGAGAATTGGCGTCCCATAGCACTTCTCAATGCGGACAGAAAGATTCTGGCAAAAGTGCTGTTTAACCGGCTGGTGGAGTTTGCACCCCGGCTCCTTTCGGGGGCTCAGCATTGCTCTGTTCCGGGCCGCAGTACATTTAGTGCTGTGCTCAGTGTCCGAGAGGCTGTGGAGCAGGGTAGGGCTGGCCACTGGAAGGGGTACTTGCTGTCCTTGGATCAGGCAAAAGCGTTTGATCGGGTTAACCATGAGTACCTCTGGTCTGTCCTTCTGAGATATGGCCTGCCAGGGGGTTTTGTTGATTGGCTTAAGACCTTGTATGTAGGGGCAGAGAGTTTCCCGCTTGTGAATGGTTGGATTGGCCGCTCTTTTGAGGTTGGGTCTGGTGTCCGTCAGGGTTGTCCTTTGAGCCCTTTGCTGTACGTGTTTACAATCGATCCTTTCCTTAGAAGGATTGGTTGTGGACCGTTGGCGGGGGTGAGAATGGACCTGGCGGTGCCGGATTCGGCTCTGAGGGCGGTAGCGTACGCTGATGATATCACCGTGTTTATCTCCTCACAAGAGGAGGGCAGATGGGTGATGTCAGAGGTGGACCGCTACTCGGAGGTATCCGGGTCCAAGATCAATCAGGATAAGTGTGAGAGTCTCTGGCTGGGAGGGGGAGATCCTGATTTTAACCTCCCGGACGCCCTTCCAGAGCCCCAGGAATCCGCAAAAGTCCTCGGCATCGAATTTGGTCACGGGGATTACCCCAAACAAAACTGGGACAGCAGGCTTAAGATCGCCGCTCAGAAGGTGGATCAGTGGAAGGGTTGGTCTTTGACCCTCCGGGAAAGGGTTAACCTGATGAAAACTTTCCTGCTCCCTTTGCTGATATATCTGGGCAGTGTATGTATGTTGCCAGAACCTCTTTGGACCCGGGTCTACAGTGTGTTCTTCCAGATGTTATGGGGGAATAGACTGAACCTAGTGAAGAGGGAGGTTACTTACCGTACAAGGAGACTAGGGGGGTTGTGTATGGTCAACCCCGTGGTATTCCTAGTAAATACCTTTCTTAAGACCAATATAGCAAACCTCTGGTCAGAGAGGGCTCCTCCGTGGGTATCCTCCTGTAGGGGATGGTTTCGGCCTTTCTTCCAGGAATGGGAGACAGGAGGGCAAGTGAAGGATCTTCGCACACCACACGGGCATCTCCCGGCTTACGCTACCCCGGTTCTGAAGGTTATTCGTCGGTGGGGTCTGGGGATGTGGGAGATTAGGACTCTGTCGAGGAAATTCCTTGACAAGAGGGTCCTGTCTTCTCATTTCCAGAGGCCATTGGCGCTCAAGGACTGCCCAAGTCGGGATCTGGAGGTGGGTTTAGAGCTTTTGAATTCTATCAGGATCCCCTTGAAGTTTTGGGACTTGACTTGGCGCTGCTTCCACGGGAAACTGTGTGTGAGGGACAATCTGAAGTGCAGGAGCTCTGATGACCGGGGATGTCCCCGCGAGGAGTGTGGAGGCATGCTGGAAAGCATGGAGCATTTTCTGCTTCATTGTCCCTTTAACACAGAGGTTTACAACAGGGTGGGCGCTTCCATTGGTTGGCCTCGGCTGGCCAGTCTCTCCTATGCGGAATGGGCCTATGGGGCATTCAGAAACCTTGGAGGCTGGGACCGGTGCACTTTATTCCTAGTCAGCTCAGTGGTCAGGTATTACACGTGGAACGCACGGTGTTTAGTGTCGACGCAGCGTAAAATCCTCCCTGTGGGTGAGGTGGTTAGGAACATTCTTGGTGACCTGGTGAAGGTGCGTTCTCTGGAGTACGAGAGGCTGGGTGCTGGCAGGGCCTCTCGTCTGTGGAGGGGCTCTGCCTTTAAAGTGCCTTAGCCTGTCGTCTCCCCCTGGTGGTGGGCTGATGCTGGCACATGAGTCTTTTTGTTTTGTGCTGTAGATATATGGTGATATAGGGCTTGCAGGCACTGAACTTGAGCTTTAGGGGTATGTGTGATTGAAAAGCCTTATTGTTGTTTGTTGTTTGGTTTGTATAGTTTGTATTATTTTGTATATATTTGTTTTGTTTGTACATTTATGTATATGTGTATATATGTATATATATTGTATTTTTTTTTCTAGGGGTTGTGTTGTGTTGGGGTTTAGTGTTAGGTTGGGTGGTGGGTAGATGGGGGGAGGGGGGATTCTGTGTGGGACTTTTTATTTAAAAAAATAAATAAGTAAAATCCTGGACTGGTTCATGGACGTCTGTTATCATGTACTGGGGGCATGGGATGCGGGACCAGCTCAGGGCCAAAAAAAAAAAAAAAAATTGTATATTCTGTTTTTCTGTTTGCGGTGTTTGTTGGTGGTTTGACACATATTTATTATTTTGGGTGGTAAAATGCAACCGGACCAGTTTTTAGTTATTATTGTTGTTATTATTATTACTGTAAGTATTATTATTATTGTAGAGTGTTTAGTAGTTGTTGTTATTATAGCGGTGTGTTTGGTGAGAATGAGGCTGGACCAGAAGATACTTGGTTGGACATTTTTGGACTAATATGGACTCATTATTGTATATATTATAAAGGTGTATGTTGTTTGTATTATTGTATTGGTGATGTTTGTTCTTTTTGTAATGTTTTATATTTTTTAATAAAAGATCTACAGGATATAACTCAGGATCAGTACAGGATAAGTAATGTAATGTATATACACAGTGACCTCACCAGCAGAAGAGTGAGTACAGCTCTGGAGTATAATAATGGATATAACTCAGGATCAGTACAGGATAAGTAATGTAATGTACATACACAGTGACCTCACCAGCAGAATAGTGAGTGCAGCTTTGGGGTATAATACAGGATATAACTCAGGATCAGTACAGGATAAGTAATGTAATGTATGTACACAGTGACCTCACCAGCAGAATAGTGAGTGCAGCTCTGGAGTATAATACAGGATATAACTCAGGATCAGTACAGGATAAGTAATGTAATGTATGTACACAGTGACCCCACCAGCAGAATAGTGAGTACAGCTCTGGAGTCTGGCCACTAGAGGGAGCAGCTTCCTGTGAGTCTGCTGAGTGTGGAGGAAGTCGTTTGCTGGATTGTTTGGTGTGTGTGCGCTCTGAGCTCTGCCGTGCCATCTGTGGCGGACAACGTTCTTCCTTCCCCAGAGGGAGAGCGTGTGTTTAGGCATGAGCGAGGAGAGGAGAACCCCAACACCTGCCCCCCGAATCAGGTCCGCGGGGGGCAGGGGGAGCCAGCGACCAGGTGTGGAGGGACCAGCGTCAGGAAGTGCATCAGAGGTCTCCGGGTTGAGGCGCTCTGCCAGGAGGTGCAGCGATGCATCTCCAGCCACCCCTGAACCCGTAGAGACAAAGAGCAGCCACAAGGCTGGCCCTGCAAGTTGTGGGACTACAAGTGCAAGAAGTTCTGGAAGCACAGGTACTGTGACAACAAGGCCTGACAATGTGGACTGTGATACTCCTCCTGGAGCAAAGCTAAATGCCCACGGATGTGTGGAGGAGGATTGGGGGATGCCTAGGGCCCGGGAATCTGGAGTCCCCCATAACTCTCGTGTGGCAGAACACATCCGTGGATATGAGGAAGCAAGGGGCAGCTTGTATAGGCTCCAGGAGGAGGTACGGGAAGCAAAAGCCCTGATGGAAACTGCGGCGAAACGACAGAAAGCTGAGCTGTCAGCCCGGATTAAACAGCTGAAAAATGAAATAAGGATACTGGAGAAGAAGAGAACTTTTATTTTAGAGAACAGCGGGCCATTTAGGGAAAAACTTTTAAATGAAGACCGCTTTCATACAATGGAGAGAGAGAAGCAGAGACGGCTGAGGGGGCTTCAGCCACGGGTGGAGGAAGAAGGAGACGCTGAGGAAGACGATAATGTTGAGCCAAATCCACCCGGGGGTCTGCAACATCTGACCCCATACAGTGGGCTCCCTGCAGGGCAAGTGGCGATGTCATCTGGCCGTGGCTCTGGCGGTTCGGGGGATGAGAGCAGCACCAGTCACCAGGGAGGGGCGCTGATGGCCCAGATCCAGCTCCTGGAGTCCCCAGGTCGCCTTCAGGACTTCACGTTTGGGGATGAGTTACCAGAGGAGGCACCTGGGGGAAGGAAAAAGAAGAAGCTAAAGAAGACCAAGCTCCAGGAGCAGGTAACATTTGTATATACCCCCCTCCCTGAGCCCCCCGGACTGGCCGCAGGGTCAGCTCACTGTGTGAACCCCATTTCTCAGCCCAGCCTGAGTTCTGCTGGAGAGTGGGGAGAGTATGGAGTCTAGTGTGGCGGTGAGCTCCATCGCTGTTTGTAGTAACAGTGGTGGAGCAGACAATGTATCGGCTGTGAGGTCGGACAGTGATATTTGCCCAGCAATGGGCATGGATGGCTCTGGCACATTGGGCTGCTCCCTAACGGGAGGGGGGGGCGGCTTTGTGCCAGAGTCAGCTGCGGGAGCTCCGGTGGCTCTGAGCGTTGGCACTGCTGTTCCTTTGGAGCAGCGGTGTCATCGTGAAAGAGCTGCTGGGGCCAAGATGTTTTCGCCTCCCAGAAAGGCTGGACTAAAACCTTTATTTTGTATTGGCGCCGCTTATCCAGAACAGCGGCGCCCAGGAGCAGAAAACTCCAGTACTGATGAGGCGGAGGGTACCAGTAAAAACAGGGCTGGGGCCACTAATAAACAGGCTAGGCAGGCTTCCCGGTCCTTGTATAAAGGACCGGTGACCTGTCCTGTGGCGGTGGCTCCAGCTCTGGTACCCAGCTCTGGTACACTATCTACACCAGAATGCACCGGTCCAGCCAGTATGAATAAGGAGGTTAATGTTGGAGTGAATGGTAGTATGGGCTGTAGCACGGGTGGAGGTATGTGGGGCACATCAGCTAAAACAGGCAATAATGGTGTGAGTATGGATTATGTCGCGGAGGGTGGTGAAGGGGCACAGATTAGTGGTGGGGATGTAGGGTCTGGTCCAGTTGCACCCCCAGCGGTGGCAGCACCGGTACGCAGCTACGCAAATGTCACCACTGGGGGGAGGGGGGCACCTTCCTCATCTTCTGGCTCTGGGGGGGGGGGCAATTTGCAGCAGCGTCTCCTCGGGACCTTAAGGAGAGGGGAGAGATCAATCAATGTAGAGGGTAGGGAGGTTGATCTATCCTTTTGGATAGAAAGACATGGTCTTTCAGCCTTCCGAGAGGAAAGAGGGGGGGATACTGTGTGGTCTCTCCCAACAGCCGGGCCAGGTGGTCTCCGAAGGAATGTGGTCCGGCTGAGGTGGAGAGGCAGTGATACATGTCCTCCAAGATATAAAGTTGTTGAGCTTCTGCTGAAGTTGGGCTTTAAGGCAGCTGACATCTACGCCTTGATACATCCTTATGGTACCCCTGAGTTCGATATCAGCTTTGTTCGGCCGGAGGGGCTTGAGCTCTTCTGGTCGAATTATGAGCTGGTAAAGAATGAGCCCGGCTGGCGAGACTTTGCCATTCAGGCGGTGTCTCGCCAAAACAATGTCAAGAAAGTGACCGTTTTAACCCGTAACGAATCACTTTCTTGTATTGACATCATGACGTGGCTAGGTCGGTATGGTGAGGTGGTGGAGGTCCCAAAAAAGAACAGGGATGAATATGGCATCTGGTCAGGGGCCTGGACGTTTATGGTCAAGCTTAAGCATTCAGGAAACACTGTTACCCATATACCATCTGCGACCTTCCTCGGAAGGGATCGTATCCAGATCTTCTACCAGGGTCAGCCGAAGCTCTGTCACAGATGTGGTGACCCCACACATTTTAGTGCCAATTGCACTGTGCAGGAGTGCACTCTGTGTGGGGAAATAGGCCATCTCGCTGCATCTTGTGCAGAGATTAGGTGTCACCTGTGTGGTGACTTAGGTCACCCATTCAGTCGCTGCCCTCGTTCCTTTGTCAACGCGGTTGTTGCCCCAGTGGGGGTAAGCCATGAGGTGAACTCTGCTGGGGGGATGGCTGGCGGGGATGAAGGGGTGCAGGGGCCAGGGAAGAAAAGTAAGCAGAAGACGCCTGCCCAACTGAGGCGTCTCAAGAAGCGTCAAAGGGATAGGGAGATTCGGGAGTTACAGGAGCATCAGCCAGCTGAGGTGGCTTCTGATCCTGTCCCTGCGACCAGTGTTACTGCTGAGGCCCTGGGGGATAGTGAACTGGATGAGGAGACTGGAATGATCCACAAAGAGGAGGATGCTGTCTCCTCGCTGTCCTCCCATGGTGAGAGCGCGGATGAGGACAGAGGGAGATGGGCAGAAACAAAGCGGGGTACTCGGAGGAATAAGAAAAAGGGAGATTTAAAATCTTCTCCCACCCGCCAGATGCCAAAGGAAGGTACAACTGACCCCCCTCTGATTGGTCTCTCCAACCAGTTCCGAGCCCTCCGTGACATTTCCTCTTCGGAGGAGGAGGCTGGGGGTGAGGTTCCGGATGTTGTGGTGGGGCCCACAGGGGACCCTGAGTCCTCTCTCCCTGGGGAACCTATGTCTTCAGGGGGGGGGGGGGGACTGGCTCAGAGTCAGGGGACGAGGAAAATGTAAATAAAGGGAAAATGGACACATCTATCTCACTAAAAAGGGGTAAACCATCATCTGATGAGGAGGGTGGTGGGGTGGATGGGAAGGATGGTGGGAAAAAGAAAGCTGTCTAACTCAATCACCCTTGATGGCGGCACCCTCTCCGTTGACTCTGGCATCCATTAATGTTGCCAGCATAAAGTCAGATACGGCTCGATTTGCTGCCTATGATTTTTTTGCCCATATTAATGCTGATATTTTATTTTTGCAGGAGACCAGGCTAACAGATATGTCATCTATCTACAAAACTAAAAGAGAGTGGAGGAATGGGCCCTCCTACTGGTCTCTTGGGGCCGAGCCATATAGCGGAGTGGCGGTCCTTTTTACCGCAGCGGTAGAATGCCGACGGGTTATCGAGTTAGAAATGGGGAGGTGCCTGATCTTAGATGTCCTCATGAAGGGACAAGAACTTCGCCTTATTAACATCTACGGCCCACAGTCTAAGTGGGACCGAAAGTGTCTCTTTATGAGGATCAAGCCCTATCTTTTTACAAGTCGGCAGGTGGTCTTTGGAGGGGACTTTAATGCTGTCACGAGGCCCCAAGACAGGGGAGGTGCCAGAGACAAGCTGACTTATGATAGCGTCACCCTAAATAGCATAGCGAGTGAGGCTCGCCTGGTGGATGTCCACATCCGGCACACCCCAGGCCACGCGGGATTCACCTATCATAGGGGTAGTTGTAGGTCTAGGATAGATAGGTTTTATTTAAAGGGGGAGGCCGTCTCTTCAGCAGTGTCTGTTGTTGAGGTGGAGTTCTCCGATCACTGTTTAATTTTGTTTTCTCTGAATGTCACAGAGACCCCCCGGATGGGCAGAGGCTATTGGAAGCTGAATTTGTCTCTCTTGGAAGAAGCGGAGATAAGACAGTCCTTTGAGGATTTTCTTCAGAGCCAGGTACCATTGCTGGGCCTTTGTAGCAGTAAGTCAGAGTGGTGGGAGATCTTCAAAAAAAGGGTTGCAAGATTCTTCCGCCAGCTCTCAGGCCTCAGAAGCCTAAACAGGTACCGTTTGTACCAGGGCCTGAGGAAGAAACTTGAGCACCTTGTCTCGACTGGAGGTAGTCGTGATGTTATCTCCAGAGTGAAGTCCTTGCTGATGAAGTGCCAGTACGATAGGCACGCATCTTTGGTTTTTGAGAGGGATTACGGGAAGTACCGCTCGCCCGACCCTTACAGAAACTGCAAGATGTCAGTGAATAGTAAGGTAGTCTCAGGACTGATTGATAGTACGGGATTATTGAAAGGGTCCAGATCAGGGATCTTGGAGGTCATCAGATCCTTTTACTCGCACCTAGATCGGGATAAGGTGTCAGCTTTCTTGGCTGAAACCATCCCTGAACTAGGAGTAGACCCCTCTCTTGACGTTTTGACAGAGATGATCCGGGAAGAGGTAGTCAGGATGGCTATTGATGGGCTTGCCCTCAAGAAGTCACCCGGTCCAGATGGCTTAACATCTGAGTTCTATAAGACCTTTAAGGACACTTTGGTTCCCCGGTTGACCGAGGTATTTAATGAGTGTCTATCCTCGGGCACTCTGCCAAAGTCAATGAGGAGGTCAGCGCTGATCATCCTGTCAAAGGGTAAAGACCCGTTCCACATTGAGAATTGGCGTCCCATAGCGCTTCTCAATGTGGACCGAAAGATTCTGGCAAAAGTGCTGTTTAACCGGCTGGTGGAGTTTGCACCCCGGCTCCTTTCGGGGGCTCAGCATTGCTCTGTTCCGGGCCGCAGTACATTTAGTGCTGTACTCGGTGTCCGAGAGGCTGTGGAGCAGGGTAGGGCTGGCCACTGGAAGGGGTACTTGCTGTCCTTGGATCAGGCAAAAGCGTTTGATCGGGTTAACCATGAGTACCTCTGGTCTGTTCTTCTGAGATATGGCCTGCCGGGGGGGTTTGTTGATTGGCTTAAGACCTTGTACGCAGGGGCAGAGAGTTTCCCGCTTGTGAATGGTTGGATTGGCCGCTCTTTTGAGGTTGGGTCTGGCGTCCGTCAGGGTTGTCCTTTGAGCCCATTGCTGTACGTGTTTGCAATTGATCCTTTCCTTAGGAGGATTGATTGTGGACCGTTGGCGGGGGTGAGAATGGACCTGGCGGTGCCGGATTTGGCTCTGAGGGCGGTAGCGTATGCTGATGATGTCACCGTGTTTGTCTCCTCACAAGAGGAAGGCCAATGGGTGATGTCAGAGGTGGACCGCTACTCGGAGGCATCCGGGTCCAAGATCAACCGGGATAAGTGCGAGAGTCTCTGGCTGGGAGGGGGAGATCCTAGTTTTGATCTCCCGGACGCCCTTCCAGAGCCCCAGGAATCTGCAAAAGTTCTCGGCATCGAATTTGGCCAAGGGGATTACCCCAAACAAAACTGGGACAGCAGGCTTAAGATCGCCGCTCAGAAGGTGGATCAGTGGAAGGGTTGGTCTTTGACCCTCCGGGAAAGGGTTAACCTGATCAAAACATTCCTGCTCCCTTTACTGATATACCTGAGCAGTGTATGCATGTTGCCAGAACCTCTTTGGACCCGGGTCTACAGTGTGTTCTTCCAGATGTTATGGGGGAACAGACTGAACCTAGTGAAGAGGGAGGTTACTTACCGTACAAGGAGACTAGGGGGGTTGTGTATGGTCAACCCCGTGGTATTCCTAGTGAATACCTTTCTTAAGACCAATATAGCAAACCTCTGGTCAGAGAGGGCTCCTCCGTGGGTATCCTCCTGTAGGGGATGGTTTTGGCCTTTCTTCCAGGAATGGGAGACAGGAGGGCAAGTGAAGGATCTTCGCACACCACACGGGCATCTCCCGGCTTACGCTACCCCGGTTCTGAAGGTTATTCGTCGGTGGGGTCTGGGGATGGGGAAGATTAGGACTCTGTCGAGGAAATTCCTTGACAAGAGGGTCCTGTCTTCTCATTTCCAGAGGCCATTGGCGCTCAAGGACTGCCCAAGTCGGGATCTGGAGGTGGGTTTAGAGCTTTTGAATTCTATCAGGATCCCCTTGAAGTTTTGGGACTTGACTTGGCCCTGCTTCCATGGGAAACTGTGTGTGAGGGACAATCTGAAGTGCAGGAGCTCTGATGACCGGGGATTTCCCAGCGAAGAGTGTGGAGGCATGCTGGAAAGCATGGAGCATTTTCTGCTTCATTGTCCCTTTAACACAGAGGTTTACACCATGGTGGGCGCTTCCATTGGTTGGCCTCGGCTGGCCAGTCTCTCCTATGCAGAATGGACCTATGGGGCATTCAGAAACCTTGGAGGCTGGGACCGGTGCACTTTATTCCTAGTCAGCTCAGTGGTTAGGTACTACACGTGGAACGCACGGTGTTTAGTGTCAACGCAGCGTAAAATCCTCCCTGTGGATGTGGTGGTTAGGAACATTCTCGGTGACCTGGTGAAGGTGCGTTCTCTGGAGTACGAGAGGCTGGGTGCTGGCAGGGCCTCTCGTCTATGGAGGGGCTCTGCCTTTAAAGTGCCTTAGCCTGTTGTCTCCCCCTGGTGGTGGGCTGATGCTGGCACATTAGTCTTTTTGTTTTGAGCAGTTGGTTTATGGTAATATAGGGCTTGCAGGCGCTGAACTTGAGCTTTAGGGGTTTGTTGTTTGGCTTATAGTGTTATATGTATTTGTCATTGTATTTATTGTTGTAGTCTATGTGTATACTTATGTATTGTATATATTGTTAGTCTGTGTATATTTTATGTAATGTATATATTGTATATATTGTGTGATGCCACCTGGGGTTTGGGTTTAGTTTAGGTTGGGTGGTGGGTTAAAAAGGGGGGAGGGGGTTTGTATGGGACTTTTATGTATACAGAAAATCCTGGACTGGTTCATGGACGTCTGGTAACATGTACTGGGGGCATGGGATGCGGGACCAGCTCAGGGCCAAAAAAAAAAATACAAAAAAATACAAAAAAAAAAAAAAAAAAAAAAAAAAGGAAAAAAAGTGGTGTTATTTTGTTTGTGTTGCTTTTTATTATTTTGTATATATTATTATTGTTGTTGTTGTTATTCTTTTTGGTATATTACTGGTATTGGGTTTTTGGTATTGCAACTGGGCCAGGAAATTCACATTTAGTATTAGTGTATATTAGTGTATATAGTTTATTAGTATGGTATGGGTATTATGGGTATTATAGGAATCTGTCTTTTGTAAATAATGTATATATTTGTTTGTGTGCAGGAATGAGTGTGGGGTGGACCGGTGTTGTATTTTATGCTATGGTGTTTGGTTTTATGATCGTTATATTGATATGTTCTGTCGGATATGATATGTTTATGTTTTGTAATTTTTTTTATTGTTATGTTTGAAATTTTAATAAAAGATCTACAGGATATAACTCAGGATCAGTACAGGATCAGTAATGTAATGTATGCACACAGTGACCTCACCAGCAGAATAGTGAGTACAGCTCTGGGGTATAATACAGGATATAACTCAGGATCAGTACAGGATAAGTAATGTAATGTATGTACACAGTGACCTCACCAGCAGAATAGTGAGTACAGCTCTGGAGTATAATACAGGATATAACTCAGGATCAGTACAGGAGACGTAATGTAATGTATGTACACAGTGACCCCACCAGCAGAATAGTGAGTACAGCTCTGGAGGGTGTGGTCGCTAGGTGTGTCTGTTGCTGAGCTCCTGAGACTCCAGACTTCCAGAGGAGAGAGGCTGATTTTTCCACCTGCTTTCCCAGGAAGGTGGCAGATTCCTGGGGGAGCCATCAGCATGAATCCCCTGACCTCCACTCCTCGGTCCAGGCTGGCGAGGGGTGTAGAGGGAAAGCTACCAGCCAGTGCCCCGGCTGGAGGGGTTAGAAGATCTGGCAGGGTCCGCAGCGATGTGGATTCTGTCCCTCCAGCAATGGTTGGAAGCCGCAAGGCTCTCAGCCAGGAAGAAAAGCCTGCAAGCAAGACAGGTTTAAAGAAGGTCTCTGCAGCACAGAAGAGCTCCTCCAAGAGCCAGGTTGTGGAGCAGTGGGGCCAGAGAAGACCCAAGGAGTCTATGGCGACATACAGCTCCAGACTTGCTGCCAAGATTGGCGAGTACGAACTCCTTGGGAAGAAGCTGAGGGAGCTGAGAGAGGAGCTAAAGTTTGCAAAGTATCAGGTGAGCACAACTACCAAGCGGAAGAAACCAGAGTACTCTGCAAGGGTTAAGTCCTTGAGGCTGGAGCTGGAGGAGACTGAGCTGAGGAGAATGGCTGTCCTGGAGGGGAGCGATTTATTTAGGGAGAAACTTCTTAATGAGGATCGCTCCTCCAGGATGAAATCCCCAGTAAAAGAAGAGGAGATTGGGGGTGATTGTTCAGCAGATGAGAGCAGTAGTGAGGATGAGGTCCAAGAAATGGAGGCTGAAGAGGCTAAGGTGCTGGCAAGTGGGGAAGCTGTGGAAGCCAAGCCGCAGCCAATGCAGGGTGTGAACATGTCCCAAGCAAGTCTACCTGCAGGACAAGTGGCATTACCACCTTCATCGGGCGAGAGTGCTGGCGAGGAGGAGGAGAGTTGTGGTGGCGCCCTGCTGGCACAAATTGTAAAGATGGAGTCCCCCATGCATTTGGATAATTTTAGTTTTGGCGACGACCTTGGAGAGGAACAAATAATAAAAAAGAAGAAGAAAAGACAGAAAAAAACATCTGAGCAAGTAAGCTTGATTTATGTTCCTTTTGTGCACCCTGGGCCGGCTGCAAAGTCAGTTCACGGTGCAGACCCTGGTAATCTGCCTGTCCCCCCTTCTGCAAATGTGGAGCGGGGCCAGAACACCGGGGATAATACAGTAAAGATGGGGGAAAGCGCTGACCTCGCTTGTCATAGTAGCGGGGCCAGCACCGGCAAAGATACGGCCAAGGGGCCGGACAGTGTTGCGGACAAGGTAGCATGTCCCCAGTTAGGGGATATTGGCGTTGCGGGGCACTCCTCTGCAGGTGAGGGGGGGAGTGTCCAGGTGGCAGAGGTTGGTATGGAGCTCGGGCGGCCGGGCAATTATAAAGACAAGGGAAAGGGCAGCTCCCAGAACAGGTCCGCCACTGCGGGGCACTCCTCTGCAGGCAAAGGGGGGAGTGTCCAGGTGTCTGGAACCGGAGAGCCATTCTCGGCGGCCGAGTCAGCGGTGTCTGGCTCTTTTGAGTTGTGGCGCTGTGGTGGGGCTGCTGTGGGTGGAGCTGGCGGTGGAGGACTGGTACCACAGGAACATGGACATGATACAACCCATGCAATGTTAGTAGCAGTTAAAGAAATTGAAGCCGAGGTATTGGCGGAGGCCGAGGGCAAAGTATGCGACAAAGCAGCTTCTTCCGATATTTCTAAAGGGAAGACTGCTGCAAGGTTGAGTGTGCCCAATGAAGCCAATGATGCAAGTGTAAAGCCCGGCATCATAAAGCCAGCAAGATTATATCCCGGCCAGTCCAGTGCAGCTAGGCAGGAGGAGACAGGCACAAGTGTTATGTATAATGTTACTGCCTCTACTGTTGTTTCTGGGGGGAGTGGTGTCGGTCCGGCTGCCCCCCCGGTAGCGACTGCTCCAATAAGGAGTTATGCTAATGTCGCTGCTGGGGGTCACAGGGGATCCTCATCTCTTAATCCAGGGGAAGGTAACTTGCAACAGCGCCTCCTGGAGGCTTTAAGGAGAGGGGATAGAACGCTCCAGGTAGAGGACCGGGAGGTCGACTTGTCTTTTTGGATAGAAAGACATGGACTTGGGGCATTCCGAGAGCATAATGGGGAGGTGGTCTGGTCCCTTCCAACAAGCGGGCAGGAGCGTGGCCGGAGGAATGTGGCCCGTCTGGTATGGAGAGGCGGTGATGCATGCCCTTCTAGGGCAAAAGTTGTGGAGCTTCTTTTCCAGATGGGATTCAGGGCTAATGACATCTTTGCTCTGATCCACCCCTTCGGTACCTCTGAGTTCGACATCAGTTTTGTGAAGCCAGAAGGGCTTGAGCTCTTTTGGTCTAATCACGCACTGGTGAAGGACGAGCCTGTCTGGCAGGATTTCGCTGTGAAGGCGGTATCCCGCCAGAGTTTTGTCAAGAAAGTGACCGTTCTGACACGTAACGAGTCTCTTTCTTGCTATGACATAATGACCTGGCTGAGCAGGTATGGGGAGGTGACGGACGTCCCCAAGAAAAATCTGGATGAACATGGCATTTGGTCTGGAGCCTGGACGTTTTCCGTCCGCCTCCGCCGTTCAGGTAACACTGTCGCACACATTCCATCAGCCGCCTTTCTCGGCCGCGATAGAATCCAAGTCTTTTACCAGGGACAGCCGAAGCTGTGCCACAAGTGTGGTGATCCCACACACTTTAGCGCAAACTGCACTAAGCAGATGTGCGCATTGTGCGGTGCGGAGGGTCATCTGGCTGCCACCTGTGGCCAGATTCGCTGTAACCTGTGTGGTGACCTTGGTCACCCATTTAGCCGGTGTCCCCGCTCATTCTCCAATGCTGTGACCACCCGGGATGGGGAGAGCAGTGAGGTTGCCTCATCTGGGGTGGGGGCCAGCAGAGGAGAAGGGGCACTAGAGCCAATGAAGAAAGTTAAGAACAAGAGCCCCTCTAAGCTTAGGAGGGAGGAGAGGCGCAGAAGGAGCAGGGATCTTGAAAGTTCCCTGGTAGAAGGTGTAGTCCGGGATCCTGCTCCCGACGCTGGCTCAGAGAAGACAGCTGAGGCTCTTGGGGACGCCGAGTTAGGTGAAGAGATAAGGAAACTTCGTAAAGAGGAGGCAAATAGGGCCATTTCCTCAAGTTCCTCTCAATATGAAAGTTTGGATGAGGAAGATGGGAAAGGGCAAAAGGAAAAACAAAAGTGCGGCAGAAGGAGGCAGGGCCAGAGGGTACTCAGGGCATCATCTTCCTCCTCCGGTGTTGCAGGCCAAGTGCCTGGGAAAAGCCTGACCAACCCCCCTCTGATCGTTCTATCCAATAGGTATCGGGCCCTTGGCAAGGACTCTTCCCTTTCTTTGGAGGGGGAGGCTGAGAGTCTTTGTTCAGAGGCGGAGGAACCTCCGGGAGGTGCTGAGCCTGTTCCTTCTGAGGTAACTTCCTTGGGAGGGCAGGTGGCCCCTGGGTCAGGAGATGAGGATCGTGGGATGGATATGTCAGCATCCCTAAAGAGGTCTAAAAAGAAGGAAAGGGGGTCTTCTTCTGATGGGGAAGGGGGGAAGAAGAAGGGTAAGAGGTAAAGGGGATAGGCCATCCAACTCGATCACTCAGGATGGCGGCACTCACCCCATTGACGCTGGCATCCATTAACTGTGCCAGCATTAAGTCTGATATGGCTAGATTTGCAGCCTTTGATTTTCTCGGCCGAGTTGAAGCCGACATTTTGTATCTGCAAGAGACCAGGTTGTCAGATCTAGCCTCCCTGGTAAAAGCCAGGAGAGAGTGGAGGCGCGGCCCCTCCCACTGGTCTCTTGCGGCTGAGCCATATAGTGGGGTGGCGGTCCTTTTTACCGCTCCTGTTGAATGCAGACGGGTTATCGAGTTGGAAATGGGGAGGTGCCTGATCTTAGATGTCCTCATGAAGGGGCAAGAGCTCCGGCTCATTAACATCTACGCCCCACAAACAAAGTGGGACCGTAAAAGCCTCTTTATGAGGATCAAGCCCTTCCTTTTTACAAGTCGGCAAGTGATCTTTGGAGGGGACTTCAATACTGTCACGAGGTCCCAAGATAGGAGTGGCTCCAATGGTCCGCTGGCTTATGATAGTACAGCCCTCAATAGCATAGTTAGGGAAGCTCGCCTAGAGGACGCCCACATCCGGAGCCCCTCAGGCCACGCGGGTTTCACCTATCATCGAGGTAGCTGCAGGTCTAGGATAGACAGGTTTTATTTAAAGGAGGAAGCCGTCTCTTCCGCAGTGTCCGTGGTTGAGGTGGAGTTCTCCGATCACTGTATGATTTTGTTTTCCTTGAATGTTTCAGAGACCCCCCGGATGGGTAAAGGTTATTGGAAGCTGAATTCGTCCCTCCTGGAGGAAGCGGAGATAAGACAGTCCTTTGAGGATTTTCTTCAGAGTCAGGTACCTTTACTGGGCCTTTGTAGTAGTAAGTCAGAGTGGTGGGAGATATTCAAGAAGCGGGTTGCGGGGTTCTTCCGCCAGCTCTCGAGCCTCAGGTCCCTGAACAGGTATCGCCTGTATCAGGGTCTGAGGAGGAAACTCGAGCTTCTCGTCTCGACTGGAGGTAGCCGAGAGGATATCTCCAGAGTGAAATCCTTGCTGATGAGGTGTCAGTACGATAGGCACGCATCCTTGGTTTTTGAGAGGGATTACGGGAAGTACCGCTCGCCCGACCCTTACAGAAACTGTAAGATGTCAGTGAGTAGTAAAGTAATTTCAGGACTGATCGATAGTACGGGATCTCTGAATCGGTCCAGATCAGGGATCCTGGAGGTTGTCAGATCCTTCTACTCACACCTCTTGGGGAGGAAGGATCTAGATCGGGACAAGATGTCGGCTTTCCTGGCTGAAACCATTCCTGAGCCAGGGGTAGACCCCTCTCTTGATGTTTTGGCAGAAGAAATCAGGGAAGAGGAAGTGAGACTGGCGATCGAGGGGCTTGCCCCTAAGAAGTCTCCAGGTCCGGATGGCTTAACATCTGAGTGGTACAGGACCTTTAAGGAGTCTTTAGCTCCCCTCTTGACTGAGGTATTTAATGAGTGTCTCTCCTCGGGCACTCTGCCAAAGTCAATGAGGAGGTCGGCCCTGATTCTTCTCTCAAAGGGTAAAGATCCTAGCCGGATTGGGAATTGGAGACCCATAGCTCTTCTCAATACGGACAGGAAGCTTCTGGCCAAGATACTGTTTAATCGGTTGGTGAAGTTTGCACCCCGGCTCCTTTCGGGGGCCCAGCACTGCTCTGTTCCGGGCCGAAGCACCTTAAGTGCTGTCCTCATTGTCAGGGAGGCAGTGGAGCGGAGTAGTGCGGGTCTCTGGAAGGGGTACTTGTTGTCCCTGGATCAGGCCAAAGCATTTGATCGGGTGAACCACGAGTACCTCTGGTCCGTCCTCCTGAGATATGGCTTACCGAGTACTTTTGTGAATTGGCTTGTCACCATATATGCAGGGGCAGAGAGTTTCCCACTGGTGAACGGTTGGTCTGGCCGCTCTTTTGAGGTGGGGTCCGGAGTCCGTCAGGGTTGTCCTTTGAGCCCGCTGTTATACGTGTTCGCAATCGATCCCTTCGTCCGGAGGGTAGATTGTGGGCCGTTAGCGGGAGTCGGGATGAGTCTGGCGGAGCTGGATGTCGCCCAGAGAGTGGTGGCGTACGCTGATGATGTCACCATTTTCGTCTCCTCGAGGGTGGAGGTCGAGGTGGTGATGTCGGAGGTGGATCGTTACTCGGAGGCATCCGGGTCCAAGATCAATCGGGATAAGTGTGAAAGTCTCTGGCTGGGAGGGGGGGATCCCACGTTTGATCTCCCGGACACCCTTCCAGGGCTCCAAGAGTCAGCAAAAGTTTTGGGCATCACATTCGGCCAGGATGATTATCCCACCAAAAACTGGGACGGTAAGCTCCAGGATGCCACTCAGAAGGTGGACCAGTGGAAGGGTTGGTCTATGACCCTCAGGGAAAGGGTACATCTGATCAAATCGTACCTGCTCCCCTTGTTTATCTATCTGGGCAGCGTATGTATCTTGCCAGAGGCTTACTACACTAGGATCTACAGCCTGTTTTTCCAACTGTTATGGGGGAACAGGTTGAACCTAGTCAAGAGGGAGGTTACGTACCGCACGAGGAGACTAGGGGGTTTATCTATGGTAAACCCTGTGGTGTTCTTAACGAACACCTTCTTGAAAGCCAACATCGCAAACCTCTGGAAAGAGAGGGCTCCTCCATGGGTACTCTCCTGCAGGGAGTGGTTTCGGCCTTTCTTCCAGGAATGGGAGACAGGAGGGCAAGTGAAGGACCTCCGTACACCACATGGATATCTTCCGGCTTACGCTACCCCGACTCTGAAGGCGTTACGTCGGTGGGGTCTGGGAGTGTGGGAGATCAGGACCCAGTCAAGGCGTTCCCTTGACAAACGGGTTCTGTTGACCCACTTCCAGAAGCCTCTGGCGCTCAGGGACTGCCCAGGTCGGGATCTGAGGGTTGGTTTAAGTCTTTTGAACTCGAAACGGATCACCCAGAAGTTTTGGGACTTGGCCTGGCGCTGCTTTCAGGGGAAGCTATGTGTAAGGGACAACCTGAAGTGTAGGAGCTCTGATGACCGGGACTGTCCCCGAGAAGAGTGCGGGAACACGCTGGAAAGCATGGACCACTTCCTGCTTCATTGTCCCTTTAATATAGGGGTCTACAACCGGGTGGGCGCTTCCATCGGCTGGAGTCAACTTGCCGGCCTTGCCTATCCGGAGTGGGCTTATGGAGCATTCAAGATCCTGGGTGGCCGAGATCGGTGCACATTATTTTTAGTTAGCTTAGTGGTTAGGTACCACACGTGGAATGCACGGTGTTTAGTATCTACACAGCGAAAAGTCCTCTCTGAGGTGGAGGTCTGTAGGAATATCACTGGTGACCTCGGGAAGATCAGGTCTTTAGAGTATGGCAGATTGGGTACAAGTAGGGCTTCTCTCCTATGGAGAGGGTTTTCATTTGATGTGCCCTAGATGCTGAACCCTTTGGGGGAGGCACCTTAATTCTGGTTAGGGATAGAGTGGTAGGGTCAGTGTAGGGTCAGTGTGTAGGGACAGCTTAAACTTTAGGGGCAGCGATAGTGTGAGTCTAGGGAAAGTAGGTGAAGGATAGGTTTAAAAATGATTTGGTATCTGGTCTGCCATACTCTGATCCCGGTGGAGGGCTGGCGCATGTCACCTTTAGCTTTTTGTTTTGTTTTAGAGAAATGAGTGTATGAAGGGCTTGCAGGTAACTGAACTTGGGCCTTACAATTGTTATGTTATGTATATAGTAATGTAGTTATATGTATAGTTATGTTATGTATATAGTAATGTAGTTATATGTATAGTTATGTTATGTCTATAGTTATGTTTATGTTAATAAGTGTATAGTATGTGTTTAAGTAATTATGTTGTGTGGCAAACCTTTTGGTGGCATGGCTGAATAGGCCTTGCTTTTACTTTCTTGTATATATGTATATAGGGGGCTATAGAATAGGTTGGGTGGGGGAATGGGGGGTAAGAGGTGAGCTGGGTGGAGCCATTGATGAACAATATTGGACTCCATGATGCCCGGCTCCTGGTGTGGATTATGGACTGGACTGGACATTTATACTATCTCATGGCCAGAGGGGCTGGAGGGGCTTTGGGATTAGATAGTGAAAGAGTTGTTATTGTTATTCATTTACCTGTATTTCTGTATTACCGTATATGTATGCTTATTAATGTTTAGTTACCTTTCGTTTTAGTTAAGGCAGCCGGATCTATTTGTTTTGAAATTTTTTTTTTTTTTTAATATATATTAGGAGAGGATGGGTATGAGTGTGATATCCGCTAATGTGGTGGTGAGGATGGGTGTGAGTGAGTGTGGGATCGGAGGGAGGGAGAGAGAGAGGGAGAGAGGGAGAGAGGGAGAGAGAGAGAGAGAGAGAGAGAGAAAGAGAGAGAGAGGAAAAGGAAAAAAAAAAGTCTATGTATGTTTATATGTATGTTTATGTTTATATGTATGTTTATATGTATGTTTATATGTATGTTTATGTTTATGTGTATGTTTTGTCTGTAATGTATCTGCTGCCTGTTAGTCAATATTTTCATTATGTCCAGGTTTGGACGGCTTTTATTTCCTATTGCCGGGCATGGCAGAGTTTTTGTTTGTGTAATTGGTGTGAGTTTGGTGTGATGTATGGTGTGATGTATGGGGTTGGGGTACGCATAATATTTCATTAGTTTATATATACGTGTACGTAATTAGTTTTAGTTGAAACTGGACTGGCTGGTAAAAGTTTAGTTTTTGTTATAATGACAATTTGTCTTATTTTGTTTCATATTTATGGCGCATGTAAGCTGAGTTTATGTTATGTATTATTGATTATGTCTGTTATGTTTTAGATTTTTATAATAAAAAGATTTACAGGATATAACTCAGGATCAGTACAGGATAAGTAATGTAATGTGTGTACACAGTGACCTCACCAGCAGAATAGTGAGTACAGCTCTGGAGAGAGGGTGTGTTCTGCTGAGCTCCAGAGTTTCCCAGAGAAGCAGTGATTTTCTTCCACCCCTCCCCAGGTGTGTGGCAGACACCTGGGTAGGTTTTCCTGCTATGGAGCCCCGGGAAGCTGGGGCTTCATCTTGCACCCCCCGTTCTCGGCTGGCGGGGTGTGCAAAGGAAAATGCAACAGCCAGTAGTCAGGATGGGGTGAGGAGATCCACCAGGGTCCACAGCCATGTGGGGCCCCCTCCCCCGACCTCAGCTGGGAGCTGCAAAGCTTCCAGCAGAAGCTCATCCAGGCAGCGGAGTGGAAAGGCATCTGCATCTGTTTCCTTAGAACCCCAGCAATGGGGGGTAAAGGGGCCCAGAGAATCCCTGGCCAGCTTTGGGTCCAGAATCCAGGCCAAGATGGCTCAGTATGAACAGCTCGGAAAACAACTAAGAGGCCTCAGAGAGGAGCTGAAGTTCGCAAGTTACCAAGCAAACAATGCAGCAAAGACCAAGAGGGCAGCATTTTCCACCAAGGTGAGAGCTCTGAAGAAACAGGTGGATGAGATTGTGAGGCTGAGATCGGACATTGTGGAGGGCGGTGGTATACTCAGCGAGAGACTTGTCAACAAGGATCGTTTCTCCAGCATGAAGGTCTCAGGACAAGTGAGTAACCAAGATGACTGCCAGAGTGAGGAGGAGGAGATGGAGGGAGGTGAGGAGGGGGATGTGAGTGAGGGGGATATGGATACTGGACCTGTGTGTACCACCACCACTGTTACCCCAGACCCCCCACTTACCCTCAGTGAGGACTATGTAAACCCGGCTCAGGTGGCCTTACCTCCCTCCAGTGAGGATGATGATGATGATGATGACGGCAGTGACTGCAGTGATGGCAGCAGCTTGGCAGATGGGGGTCTCCTGCGGGCGATTGTAATGCAGGAGTCCCCCACCCGTCTGGAAAACTTTTCCTTTGGGGATGATTTGGGCCCAGAGGAGAAGGGAAAGAAGAAGAAAGGAAAGGGCAAGAAGAGGAAGAAGACACAAGGAGTTAAGTTTGTCTTTTCTCCCTTCCAGCAGCCTGGGTCGGCTGAAAAGTCGGTTCAGGGTGCTGGGTCCCCCAATCTGCCAGACCCCGTTTCTGTAGTGGAGCGGGGCCAGCATGGGGGATACAGTAGTGCACCCAAAATCGCCGCGGGTGCTATAGAAAAAAAAGGGCACCCTCCTGTGAGGGGGGAGGGTGTCCAGGCACCGGAAAATGGCGGCAGATTCACCCGTTCGGGGGGCGGTCCCCTGGTTAAAGTGGGCGGTACAGGTCCTGGCACTGCAGGGCACTCTCCTGTGAGGGGGGGGAGTGTCCGGGTGCCGGACCTTGTTGGTTCAGGGGGCGGTCCCCTAGATGGCGTGGTTGGTACTGGTTCTGGCGCCAGGGGGCACTCCACTATAAAGGGGGAGGTTCCCTGCACATCAGCTGTAGCGGGAGTTAGTCCGGAGGGACAGTCTTTTTGCGAGGGGGCGTGGCCACCCATGTCAGAGGCGGAGCCTGTGTCTGCACCCCAAGACACAGGAAGAAAGAACTATGCAGCACAAATCCTGAAACCGGCAACCCTTAAACATGAAGCAAAAGACCCAGCCAGCCCAGTCTGTAACACACCAAGGGAGAGTGAACGCAAGAATGAAAGTGAAAGGAAAAATGTGAATAAAAATGGTAACGGGCAGAATGTGAGTTATGGTGGTGTGCATGGGAGGAGTTGTAGTAGCAGTGTGGATGAGGGGGGTGCAAGCGGAGTGCAAGATAGGGGTGCAAGTAGTGTGCAAGAGAGGGGTACAAGAGGAGTGCAAGAGAGGGGTGCAAGAGGAGTGCAAGAGAGGGGTGCTAGTGAAATACAGGTAAGGAGTGGTAGTGGAATGGCAGAGAGAGGTGTTATGGCTGATGATTCTGTTAAGAGTAAGGGTCCAGGTTTGGCCTCTGGGTCAGTTCCTGGTTCGACTGCCCCCCCGGTAGTGACTGCTTCTCCCAGAAGCTATGCCAGCGTCACTGCCGGGGGATCAGGGGGATCCCCATCTCCGTCTGGCTCTGGGGGTCACTTGCAACAGCGCCTCCTGGAGGCTCTACGTAGAGGAGACAGGTCAATCCATGTAGAGGGGAGGGGTGAGGTTGACCTGTCTTTTTGGATAGAAAGACATGGCTTAGGCGCCTTCCGAGAACAAAATGGGGAGGTGGTCTGGTCCCTCCCGACATCCGGGCAGGAAAGTGGCCGTAGGAATGTGGTCCGTTTAGTGTGGAGGGGCGAAGATGCGTGTCCGCCTCGGGGTAAGGTGGTTGAGCTCCTCCTCCGGATGGAATTCAGGGCAAGTGACATCTTTGCCCTGATCCACCCCTATGGTACTTCCGAGTTTGACATTAGCTTTGTTCGGCCAGAGGGTTTGGAACTTTTCTGGTCGAATTATGAGGTGGTGAAAAGCGAGCCCGGCTGGCGGGATTTCACCGTAAAGGCGATATCCCGTCAGAATCTGGCCAAGAAAGTGACCGTTTTGACACGTAACGAGTCACTATCTTGCTATGACATTATGACCTGGCTTAGCCGATATGGGGATGTGACGGACATGCCAAAAAAAAACTATGACGAACATGGGATCTGGTCTGGGGCCTGGACGTTTTCCGTCAAACTGAAGCGTTCAGGGAGCACTGTTGCCCACATCCCATCAGCTGCTTTCCTTGGGAGAGACAGAATCCAAGTTTTCTACCAGGGGCAGCCCAAGGTCTGTCACAGGTGCGGCAGCCCCACCCACTTTAGCGCAGCCTGTACCGTGCAGGTCTGTGCTCTGTGTGGTGGGGTAGGTCATCTTGCCGCATCCTGTAGGCAGATCAGGTGTCATCTGTGTGGTGTCTTAGGACACCCTTTCAGCCGTTGTCCTAGCGCCTTTGCCCGTGCGACGGTCACCTTGGCTGGGGAGAGCAGTAATGTTGCCTCAGCTGGGGAGGGCACGAGCGCGGGAGAAGGTGCAACAGGGTCAGTGAAGAGGAAAAGTCCCGCCAAGCTGAGGCGGGAGGCTAATCGGAGAAGGAGCAGGGAACTGGAGAGTTCCCATGTGGCAGGGGTAGCTTCTGGCCCTGCTCCAGAGGTTAGTCCTGAAACTGCTGAGACCCTGGGGGAGAATGTGCTGGATGAGGAAATGGGGAGAATCTGTAAAGAAGAGGGCAGCAAGGCCAATCTTTCCGATTCCTCCCACTGTGAAAGTGTGGATGAGGAGGGTGAAGAGCGGCCAAAAAAGAAGGGCAGTAAAGGGAGAAAGAAGAGGTCGGAGCCCTCTAGTCCCCGTGCTGCAGACCAGGTCCCAAGCGGAAGCTTACCTGCCCCCCCTCTGATTGATCTGTCTAACCGGTTCTCTGTCCTTGAAGACATCTCCTCCCCCTCCTTGGAGGGGGGGGTCAGGGATGGGGTGCCTGAAGTGGGGGAGCCTCCAGGGGGAACTGGGCCCTGTCCTGATGGGGCAATTTCCTCAGGGGATGGGGCCAAATCGGAGCCAGGCGGAGATGGGGATTCTAAAATGGACCAGTCAGAGTCTAAAAAACGGTCCAAAGAGAAGGAAGCCTCCTCATCTGGGGATGAGGGGGTAAAGAAGAAACAAAAATGAGGGGGTTAGGGCCATCTATCTCAATCACCCATGATGGCGGCACTCACCCCATTGACGCTGGCATCTATTAACTGTGCCAGTATAAAGTCTGATACGGCTAGATTCGCAGCCTTTGATTTTCTCGGCCGTGTTGAAGCCGATATTTTGTATCTGCAGGAGACCAGGTTGTCAGATCTAGCCTCTCTGGTAAAAGCCAGGAGAGAGTGGAGGCGCGGCCCCTCCCACTGGTCTCTTGCGGCTGAGCCGTATAGTGGGGTGGCGGTCCTTTTTACCGCTCCTGTTGAATGCAGACGGGTTATTGAGTTAGAAATGGGGAGGTGCCTGATCTTAGATGTCCTCATGAAGGGGCAAGAGCTCCGGCTTATTAACATCTACGCCCCACAAACCAAGTGGGGACGAAAAGATCTCTTTATGAGGATTAAGCCCTTTCTTTTTACAAGCCGACAGGTGATCTTTGGAGGGGATTTCAATACTGTCACGAGATCCCAAGATAGGAGAGGCTCCAATGATCGGTTGGCTTATGATAGCATAGCCCTCAATAGTATAGTTAGGGAAGCTCACCTAGAGGATGCCCACATCCGGAGCCCCTCAGGCCACGCGGGTTTCACCTATCATCGAGGTAGCTGCAGGTCTAGAATAGACAGGTTTTATTTGAAGGAGGAAGCTGTCTCTTCTGCAGTGTCCGTGGTTGAGGTGGAATTCTCCGATCACTGTATGATTTTGTTTTCCTTGAATGTTTCAGAGACCCCTCGGATGGGTAAAGGTTATTGGAAGCTGAATTCGTCCCTCCTGGAGGAAGCGGAGATAAGACAGTCCTTTGAGGATTTTCTTCAGAGTCAGGTACCTTTACTGGACCTTTGTAGTAGTAAGTCAGAGTGGTGGGAGATGTTCAAGAAGCGGGTTGCGGGGTTCTTCCGCCAGCTCTCGAGCCTCAGGTCCCTGAATAGGTATCGCCTGTATCAGGGACTGAGGAGGAAACTCGAGCTTCTCGTCTCGACTGGAGGTAGCCGGGAGGATATCTCCAGAGTGAAGTCCTTGCTGATGAGGTGTCAGTACGATAGGCACGCATCTTTGGTTTTTGAGAGGGATTTCGGGAAGTACCGCTCGCCCGACCCTTACAGAAACTGTAAGATGTCAGTGAGTAGTAAAGTCATTTCAGGACTGATTGATAGTACAGGATCTCTGAATCGGTCCAGATCAGGGATCCTGGAGATCGTCAGATCCTTCTACTCGCACCTCTTGGGAAGGAAGGATCTAGATCGAGACAGGATGTCGGCTTTCCTGGCTGAAACCATTCCTGAGCCAGGGGTAGACCCCTCTCTTGATGTTTTGGCAGAAGAAATCAGGGAAGAGGAAGTGAGACTGGCGATTGAGGGGCTTGCCCCCAAGAAGTCACCAGGTCCGGATGGCTTAACATCCGAGTGGTACAAGACCTTTAAGGAGTCTTTAGCTCCCCTCTTGACTGAGGTATTCAATGAGTGTCTCTCCTCGGGCACTCTGCCGAAGTCAATGAGGAGGTCAGCCCTGATTCTTCTCTCAAAGGGTAAAGATCCCAGCCATATTGAGAATTGGAGGCCCATAGCTCTTCTCAATACGGACAGGAAGCTTCTGGCCAAGATACTGTTTAATCGGCTGGTGAAGTTTGCTCCCCGGCTCCTTTCGGGGGCCCAGCACTGCTCTGTTCCAGGCCGAAGCACCTTAAGTGCTGTTCTCGGTGTCCGGGAGGTAGTGGAGCGGAGTAGTGCAGGTCTCTGGAAGGGGTACTTGCTGTCCCTGGATCAGGCCAAAGCATTTGATCGGGTGAACCACGAGTACCTCTGGTCCGTCCTCCTGAGATATGGCTTACCGTGTGCTTTTATTAATTGGCTTAAGACCTTATATGCAGGGGCAGAGAGTTTCCCACTGGTGAACGGGTGGTCTGGCCGCTCTTTTGAGGTGGGGTCTGGAGTCCGTCAGGGTTGTCCTTTGAGCCCGCTTTTATACGTGTTCGCAATTGATCCCTTCGTCCGGAGGGTAGATTGTGGGCCGTTGGCGGGAGTCGGGATGAGTCTGGCGGATCTGGATGTTGCCCAGAGAGTGGTGGCGTACGCTGATGATGTCACCATCTTCGTGTCCTCGAGAGAGGAGGTCGATGTGGTGATGTCGGAGGTGGAACGCTACTCGGAGGCATCCGGGTCTAAGATCAACCGGGATAAGTGTGAAAGTCTCTGGCTGGGAGGGGGAGATCCCACTTTTGATCTCCCGGACACCCTCCAAGGGCCCCAAGACTCAGCAAAAATTCTGGGCATCACATTCGGCCAGGATGATTATCCCACCAAAAACTGGGACAGTAAGCTACAGGATGCCACTCATAGGGTGGATCAGTGGAAGGGTTGGTCTATGACCCTCAGGGAAAGGGTACACCTGATCAAATCGTACCTGCTCCCCTTGTTTATCTATCTGGGCAGTGTATGTATCTTGCCAGATGCCTACTACACTAGGGTCTACAGCCTGTTTTTCCAACTGTTATGGGGGAACAGGATGAACCTAGTCAAGAGAGAGGTTACGTACCGCACGAGGAGACTAGGGGGTTTATCTATGGTAAACCCTGTGGTGTTCTTAACAAACACCTTCTTGAAAGCCAACATCTCAAACCTCTGGTCAGAGAGGGCTCCTCCGTGGGTACTCTCCTGCAGGGAATGGTTTTGGCCTTTCTTCCAGGAATGGGAGACAGGAGGGCAAGTGAAGGACCTCCGTACGCCCCATGGGCATCTTCCGGCTTACGCTACCCCGACTCTGAAGGCGATACGTCGGTGGGGTCTGGGAGTGTGGGAGATCAGGACCCAGTCAAGGCAGTTCCTTGACAAACGGGTTCTGTTGACCCACTTCCAGAAGCCTCTGGCGCTCAGGGACTGCCCAGGTCGGGATCTGAGGGTGGGGTTGTATCTCTTAAATATGAAAAGGATCCCCCAGAAGTTTTGGGACTTGGCCTGGCGCTGCTTTCAGGGGAAGCTATATGTGAGGGACAATTTGAAGTGTAGGAGATCTGATGACCGGGGATGTCCCCGAGAAGAGTGCGGGGACATGCTGGAAAGCATGGACCATTTCCTGCTTCATTGTCCCTTTAATATAAGGGTCTACAACCGGGTGGGTGCTTCCATCGGCTGGAGTCAACTTGCCGGCCTTACCTATCCAGAGTGGGCTTATGGGGCATTCAGGAACCTGGGTGGCCGAGATCGGGGCACTTTGTTTTTAGTCAGCTTAGTGGTTAGATACTACACGTGGAATGCACGGTGTTTAGTGTCCACACAGCGCAAAGTCCTCTCCGAGGTGGAGGTCTGTAGGAATATCACCGGTGACCTCGGGAAGATCAGGTCTTTGGAGTATGGCAGTCTTGGTACCAGTAGGGCTTCTCTCCTATGGAGAGGGTTTTCTTTTGATGTGCCCTAGGTACTAGACCTTTTGGGTAGAGTACCCTTGTTTTTGTTAGGGACAGTGATATAGGGACAGGGTTAGGGTGATAGTAGGGTCAGTTTATTTTTAGGGATAATGGTAGGGTGAGAGGTAGGGTGCAGTTAGGGAAAGAATATACATTTTGTATGTATCAGGATTGCCATCCTTCTTCCTGGTGGTGGGCTAATGCATGTGCACCATAGCTTTTTGTTTTGTTTTCAGAGGCTATGGTTATGAAGGGCTTACAGGCACCGAACTTGGGCCTAAAGTGGGTTTTATTGTTTGCTTATGTATGTTAAAGCTGGTTATGGTTAAGTTGGTTGGGAGGAGTTCTAGGTTGGGAGGGTATATTTGTGGGTGGTGGTGGTCTTTTCTTTTGGTGGCCCTGGCATGGGTCAGTGGACTGGACATTGAGGACTATGAACTGTATGGAAAAAACTCTGACCCATGTACAGGAGGTTGGGTGGTGTGGGTGAAGGGTCAGTTTAGTGTAGAATGTTCTTTTATATTTGTAGGTGTGTTTTCTGTTTATAGGTGTATATAGTTTGTGTATAGTATTGTACATAGTAGTGTATATAGTCAGTTATGTATATAGTATGTATAATGTATGTTATATTATTGTAAAAGGAGGGAAAAAAAAAAAAAAGGAAAAATTTAATTTTTTTTTTTTTTTTTTTTTTTTTTTTTTATTTTATTTTTTTTTAAGTATATAGTATTTTAGTAGAGATAGACATGGCAGTCGAATGGCAGTCGAACCAGTTTCTTGGTTAAATGTAGTTAATGTATTGATATATATGTGTGCATGTGTGAGTGTGGTATAGTGTTATTATTATTATTATTATTATTATTATTATTTAAAAAAAAAAAAAAAAACATGGTGTGCAGTGTGAGTGCTTGTTGTGTTTTCTATGTATGATTTTTCCCGAGTTTGGGTGTTTTGAGTTAAAGCGAAATAGTGCTATATTTATGTTTCTTATGAGTGTGTTGTTTGGCTATGAAAGGTGTAATTATAATATTTCTAGTTCTAGTAGGAAAGCTGGGCTGGCCGGTTAGGCAGGATTTTTGTTCTTTTATTTAAATGTAAAGTTTGGGTTTATGTTATTTCATGTTGTTGTTTTCCGTTATGGCAAAGTTGTGCTGGTTTATGTTTTGTTATGATTTATATTTTTCTAATAAAAGATTTACAGGATATAACTCAGGATCAGTACAGGATAAGTAATGTAATGTGTGTACACAGTGAACTCACCAGCAGAATAGTGAGTACAGCTCTGGAGTATAATACAGGATATAACTCAGGATCAGTACAGGATAAGTAATGTATGTACACAGTGACCTCACCAGCAGAATAGTGAGTACAGCTCTGGAGTATAATACAGGATATAACTCAGGATCAGTACAGGATAAGTAATGTAATGTATGTACACAGTGACCTCACCAGCAGAATAGTGAGTACAGCTCTGGAGTATAATACAGGATATAACTCAGTATCAGTACAGGATAAGTAATGTAATGTATGTACATAGTGACCTCACCAGCAGAATAGTGAGTGCAGCTCTGGAGTATAATACAGGATATAACTCAGGATCAGTACAGGATAAGTAATGTAATGTATGTACACAGTGACCTCACCAGCAGAATAGTGAGTACAGCTCTGGAGTATAATACAGGATATAACTCAGGATCAGTACAGGATAAGTAATGTAATGTATGTACAAAGTGACCCCACCAGCAGAATAGTGAGTGCAGCTCTGGGGGTATAATGCAGGATATAACTCAGGATCAGTACAGGATATATTAGATATTAATGTACAGCATTTCAAAGTTGTATTTTATAATCATTTTTTTTCAAGGAGGTTTATTCCAGTTGCTGCAGATTCTATGTGGTCCCCAGTAGGTCCCCCTTTATGTTTCGTGTATGTACTGACTGGAGAGCTCCTGCTGTAGTATGCCGGTGTCGTCCTCCCATCACTTGTACAGGCAGTCAGGACCCCGTTGTCCCTGTTCTCCATGACTCTGCTGTGTATCTCTGGTCAGTGCCGTCTCTTCCTCCCATCCATCTCGTGGACACCAGATCACTCACAGAACCCAGGAGTCGGTGGTTTAACTCCACAATAGTTTAATGTAAGATTGATTTGTTTAGACCACGGGACGGCTGCCAGATACACAGAGCTGACCGGAGACCCGGGGGACCACAGAACAGGACAACAATCTCTAGTATCTTCATTTCTATTGGGTGAAACAAATTTCACAAAAAAATAAATAAATGAATATTTGTAGCCGCTCATAGGTCATGTGGACGGAGGGTGATCCATCTCTTTAATTGTTTCATGTCAATATGATCAGATGGGAGTCGTGTATCATGTACAGAGTGGATGGAGCTGGATACGTCTGTTCATTCCTCTTTGTAAAAAAAATTCCCTCTTGGTGAAATGTTTTAAATGCACATTTTGGGGAAAACTGCACAATATGAATGTACTGTAATAATACCTGAGACCCCTGAGGTTCAACTCAACTTTGCACATAGTTATTGTGGCTTGTGGAGAAACATGGTCTGGTCAGATGGATCCAGATCTCTATAGAGAAACATGGCCTGGTCAGATGGATCCAGATCTCTACAGAGAAACATGGTCTGGTCAGATGGATCCAGATCTCTATAGAGAAACATGGCCTGGTCAGAAAGATCCGGATCTCTATAGAGAAACATGGCCTGGTCAGATGGATCCAGATCTCTATAGAGAAACATGGCCTGGTCAGATGGATCCAGATCTCTATAGAGAAACATGTCCTGGTCAGATGGATCCAGATCTCCATGGAGAAACGTGACCTGGCCAGATGGATCCAGATCCCTATAGAGAAACATGGCCTGGTCAGATGGATCCAGATCTCTATAGAGAAACATGACCTGGTCAGATGGATCCAGATCTCTATAGAGAAACATGTCCTGGTCAGATGGATCCAGATCTCTATAGAGAAACATGTCCTGGTCAGATGGATCCAGATCTCTATGGAGAAACATGACCTGGTCAGATGGATCCAGATCTCTATAGAGAAACATGGCCTGGTCAGATGGATCCAGATCTCTATGGAGAAACATGGCCTGGTCAGATGGATCCAGATCTCTATGGAGAAACATGTCCTGGTCAGATGGATCCAGATCTCTGTGGTTAAACATGACCTGGTCAGATGAATCCAGATCTCTATGGAGAAACATGGCCTAGTCAGATGGATCCAGATCTCTATAGAGAAATATGGCCTGGTCAGATGGATCCAGATCTCTATAGAGAAACATGGCCTGGTCAGATGGATCCAGATCTCTATAGAGAAACATGTCCTGGTCAGATGGATCCAGATCTCTATAGAGAAACATGGCCTGGTCAGATGGATCCAGATCTCTATAGAGAAACATGGCCTGGTCAGATGGATCCAGATCTCTATAGAGAAACATGTCCTGGTCAGATGGATCCAGATCTCTATAGAGAAACATGCAATGGTCAGATGGATCCAGATCTCTATAGAGAAACATGGCCTGGTCAGATGGATCCAGATCTCTATGGAGAAACATGGCCTGGTCAGATGGATCCAGATCTCTATGGAGAAACATGGCCTGGTCAGATGGATCCAGATCTCTGTGGTTAAACATGACCTGGTCAGATGAATCCAGATCTCTATGGAGAAACATGACCTGGTCAGATGGATCCAGATCTCTATGGAGAAACATGGCCTGGTCAGATGGATCCAGATCTCTATGGAGAAACATGGCCTGGTCAGATGGATCCAGATCTCTGTGGTTAAACATGACCTGGTCAGATGAATCCAGATCTCTATAGGGAAACAGGACCTGGTCAGATGGATTCAGATCTCTATAGAGAAACATGGCCTGGTCAGATGGATCCAGATCTCTATAGAGAAACATGGCCTGGTCAGATGGATCCAGATCTCTATAGAGAAACATGGCCTGGTCAGATGGTTCCAGATCTCTATAGAGAAACATGGCCTGGTCAGATGCATCCAGATCTCTATAGAGCAACATGGCCTGGTCGGATGGTTCCAGATCTCTATATAGAAACATGGCCTGGTCAGATGGATCCAGATCTCTATGGAGAAACATCACCTGGTCAGATGGATGCAGGTCTATGTAGCATTATGTTTATGGGGTATGGTGAGGGGGGGGGGGGCTGCTTGAGCCAACGATGAGCCCTTTCTGTCAGGTGTGAACAGTTCAGGCTGGCGGCTGGTGAAGGATGTGGGGGAAATTTTCTCTTGGTGCACCCTATCTACTCTAATACTTTTGGCTGGATGTTTGGACAGTAGGGATTATCAAAAAATTGTGGTTACCAATCCATCCCTTCCCTTCATGGTGGCAGTTTCCCCTATGGCAGAAGAAGACTATTATCAGGACAATACACCATGCAGAAGAGTTGTGTAGTCATGGATCAACTCCAGGAACATGTCAGTGAGTTTTTCTGTCCTCCCCGGACTCCATATCCCCCAAATTCCAATGCCGGTAGACAGGGGCGTAGGAACCCTCACAAATCTGGGGGGGGGATAGCATTGTAATTGGTTGTGGCTTTTGCAAAAGGCAGATCCATAAAAGGGGAGGGGCCAAAAAGGGTAGAACCACTTAATTTTGCATGACAATATAGGCTCCTCATCACAGGTACCTTCAGGGAGCAGTGAATTCAAGGTATAGGGATTCATCAGGACGAGGGGTTAGTGTAGTCAACATTAACACCTTGACGAAACATGGTGTACATGTATGACGTGGTGGCAGTCTGGGTGTATGAAGTACGCTTACAAGCTGAACGCTCTTCATTTATTGCTAATGCTTCACATCAGTGATCCCGTCCTTCCCCTAAAAAAAGTGTAAACAAAAATAAGCATATTTGGTATCGCCATATGTGAAAATGCCCAAACTTTTAAAATATAACATTATTGATACTGCATGGTGAATGGTGTAAACGCAAAAAAATATATAAGTCCAGAATTGCTGATTTCTGGTCATTTCATATACCAGAAAAAAAGTTTATTAAAAGTGATCAAAAAGTCCCATCAAAACAAAAATTATACCGATAAAAACTACAGACCACATAAGTAAAAGTCATATAGAAGAGGAACATTTTAAGCATTAAAACCAGTATACAAGGTGGAATAAAAACACCATACATATTACCACCATATTATTACTGACCAAATCCTGAATACTAAGACCAATATTACCAATAATATCAGTATACATGGAACAAATTATATCAGCACACAAAGACTGGATAATACCACCATATTGAGTAAAAACCACTATATACAGACCAACAATACCAATAATACCAAACTATAAACAATACCAGGACCAAATAATACTGCCTCACCAGGAACACACTTTACATCACACAGTGACTGACTAATGCATCACACTGTTACTGAATAATACCCCTGTATACAGATCTGTATCTCCCTGTACAGTGAATATAAAGAATATACCAGCTGTACACAGAATCAGTATACAGAAAAGCAGTAGAAGACAGCACTGGATAAATCCATTGTCCCTGTAGTCATCCAGATACCAAACATACAACAAGGTCCAAGACCACAGCACCAAAGATGGAAAACTCTGGATATGTGCAAAAGAGCTATCGTTTATTGGTTTGTCAAAAAAAGCTTTTGGGGAACCAATAAACTGCAGCTCTTTTGCACCTATCCGGAGTTTTAAATTTTTGGTGCTGTGGACCTTGTTGCAGGACCTGTATACCATATACGTGATTGTATACAGGACCATATAAAGGTAGATACCAGCTATACACAGGATTTGTATACCATATAAGTTATAATAGTTACATCAAGGGACTCACAGGCAATGTCATTTCTGATCAGCGATGTCCTCTTTCCTTTTCTTCTGCATCTGGATCAGACCGACATGTCGACTTCTTCCAACCAAAAAACATCTCTTTAGCCTCTGCATGAAAAACATGTTAGACTCCGCATTTTTCCAGTGCACTGCCCTCCCATAATAAGGATAGTAGATCCCCCAATAAGTAGGCCTATCCCCCACCGTAGACCTCCCCCAGTAGGTAAATATGTCCGAAAGTAGGTAGGTTGTTAGCTAACTAGATAGGTAGGCAAGTGTGTAGGTAGCTAGGCATATTCGTAGCTAAGCTGGTTGTTAGCTAGATAGGTAGGTAGGTGGATAGCTTGGTAGGTTTCTAGGTGGGTTGTTAGCTAGCTAAGTAGATAGCCATACAGGTGGGTAGTTAGGTTGCTAGGTAGCTCGATATATAGGTAGGTAGCTAGGTTGGTTGTTGGCAAGATAGGTGGGTAGCTAGCTAGGTAGCCAGGTAGTTGACTAGGTAGATAGCAAGGTAGTTAGCTAGGTAGGTAGAAAGCCAAGTAGGTACTGTAAGTAGCTAGGTAGGCAGGCTAGTAGATCAAAATACAAAATTTGGATGTGCAACCATGTCTGTTTTCTCTACCTGAATTCACATTGTGTTTTCTATCCCCTCCTTTTTTTTTGTTGGTTTCACTTGGTCTGCACTCCACCCCTCCCCCTCAGCCCAGCCCTATATAAATGAGCAGGAAGCTGCACAGGGCCCCTTCCTTTCTGGCAGCCTCCCAGTCTGACTGGGAGCACATGGTAAGTGAGCTTGTATACCATGTTCACACTGGTGTGGTGCTGTGCGGCGTCCGTTGCTGCCGTAGCACCGTGTCTATGGGGAGGCGCGGCCCTAGGACTGGTTTGAGTGGCATTGGGGCCTCTCTGCCAATGGGTCATGATGTTATTACTCTGAAGATGTGCCAGTAACTAAAATTCCCCAGTGCATCCCCCTGCAGATGTAGCAGGCATGGCGGGTATACTACCGCCTATGTGTTGTAATATTCCTGTCCTGAAGACGTGTCGGCATCAATATCTACGCAGAGCATCCCCCTGCAGACGTGGTAGACATTTCGAGAATAGACCATCTTTAAATGATGATGTTATTGCTTCAAAAACATGTCAATAACAATAACTAAGCAGTGCATCCCCCTGCAGACGTGGCAGGCATTATAGGTACCATACCACCTATATGACATGATGTTATTGCTCCAATAACTTGTCAATAACAATAACTACACAGTGCATCCCCCTGCAGATGTGGCAGGAATAATAGGTACTATACCACCTATACGACATGATGTTATTGCTCCAAAAACATGTCAGTAACAATAACTACGCTGAGCATCCCTCTGCAGGCGTGGCAGGCATGATGGGAGAACATAAGTGCAGGTGAAAGCCGTCAAAACACACAGCAGTATGAATACTCTGAACGTATGGGCCAGTATAATGCTATCCGCTTCTACCGTATGAAAATTAAGAGCGTATAACTAGTGTAAGTGGTGTGAGTGTACGTACCGTATAAATGCTACGACCATGAAATCGAATGATATAGGCGAATGTACCGTAGAAAGACATGAGAGTATACACCGTGAACTGCTAAGTGTATGTACAGTATACGACTATAAACATACGAGCCTCATGAATATATATGTACAGTATGAATGCAAGCGTTTGAACCGTGTGGATGTACAGTAGTGATGAGTGGCAGGGGCCATATTCAAATTCTTCTGTGGCATTCCGCATGGAAAATCTGCCGTATGAAGCCTAATACTAACAGTTCTGCTGTGCTGCCGTACAGATGAACTGCGGCATAGTATAACAGGAAAAAATTAAAAAGTATAAAAATAAACGGTTTATCAATAAATAAAGTGTAAAAAAATAAATAAATAAATAAAATAACGACTTGTACAATAAAATGATAATGCTATTTATCCCGAATGGTGAATGCTGTAAAAAAAAAAAAAAAAATCCAAGAATCATAAATTTCGGTCCAAAATGTGGACTAAAAATGATCAGAAGGTAGCATGTATCGCAGAAATGATACCAATAAAAAGTACGGCTTGTTGTGCAGAAAATAAGCCCTCACACAATGGTGTTGGATGAAAAAATTAAAAAAAGTTATGACTGTCAGAACATGACAACACAAAAAAAGGGGAAATAAAGGATTTTGTTGTAAAAAAGGAAGAACATAAAAAGCTACATAAATTGTGTATCACCTTAATTGTACTGACCCACAGAATAAAGATTACATAATATTTACCGCAGAGTAAACGCTTAACGCCAGAAATTTTCCAATTTTTCGAAAATATTTTGGAGTTTTTTTTTTTTTAAATGCTGCATGTATTAAGAAAGATTTACTACTAATATAAAATACAATGTCACGAGAAAACTATCTCCGAAACGCTTCACTCAGTAAAAGCATGTCAGAGGTATTACCAGAGAGACAGACACAAGGTAACGCCGGGTGCATAAATGTCCAAAATATTCAAATATAATTAAACTACACAGCCAATGGAGTAAATGTAACAAAAGTCCAGAATTATGTGTTTTGGTCACCTCACAAAGCAAATAAAAAAAATAAAAAATGAATAAGAAGCGATCAAAAACTCCCATCAAAACAAAAATGGTACCAATATAAACTAAAGATCATGGTCCAAAAAAATTTGCCCTCATACTGCCCCATATACAGAAAAATAAAAGAATTATGGGGATCAGACGAGGAGAATATTAACCCCTTAAGGACCAGGCCATTTTACACCTTAGGACCAGAGCGTTTTTTGAACATCTGACCACTGTCACTTTAAACATTAATAACTCTGGAATGCTTTTACCTATCATTCTGATTCCGAGATTGTTTTTTCGTGACATATTCTACTTTATGTTATTGGTAAAATTTTGTCGATACTTGCATCGTTTCTTAGTGAAAAATTCCAAAATTTGCTGAAAAAATTGAAAATTTCACATTTTTCTAACTTTGAAGCTCTCTGCTTGTAAGGAAAATGGATATTCCAAATAAAAAAAAAATTTATTCACAAATAAAATATGTCTACTTTATGTTTGCCTCATAAAATTGACATGATTTTACTTTTGGAAGACACCAGAGAGCTTCAAAGTTCAGCAGCAATTTTCCAATTTTTCACAAAATGTTCAAACTCACTATTTTTCAGGGACCAGTTCAGGTTTGAAGGGGATTTGAAGGGTCTTCATATTAGAAATACCCCACAAATGACCCCATTATAAAAACTGCACCCCCCAAAGTATTCAAAATGACATTCAGTCAGCGTTTTAACCCTTTAGGTGTTTCACAGGAATAGCAGCAAAGTGAAGGAGAAAATTCACCATCTTCATTTTTTACACTCGCATGTTCTTGTAGACCCAATTTTTGAATTTTTACAAGGGGTAAAATGAGAAAATTTATACTTATATTTGTAGCCCAATTTCTATCGAGTAAGGACATACCTCATATGTCCATGAAAAGTGTTCGGCAGGCGCAGTAGAGGGCTCAGAAGCGAAGGAGCGACAAGGGGATTTTGGAGAGTATGTTTTTCTGAAATGGTTTTTGGGGGGCATGTTGCATTTAGGAAGCCCCTATGGTACCAGAACAGCAAAAAATCCCCACATGGCATACCATTTTGGAAACTAGACCCCTTGGGGAACGTAACAAGGGGTAAAGTGAACCTTAATACCCCACAAGTGTTTCACGACTTTTGCATATGTAAAAAAATATATATATTTTTTCACTAAAATGTGTGTTTCCCCCCAAATTTCACATTTTTGCAAGGGTTAATAGCAGAAAATACCCCCCAAAATTTGTAACCCCATCTCTTCTGAGTATGAAGGTACCCCATAAGTGGACCTGAAGTGCACTACGGGCGAACTACAATGCTCAGAAGAGAAGGAGTCATATTTGGCTTTTGGAGAGCAAATTTTGGTCGGGGGGCATGTCGCATTTAGGAAGCCCCTATGGTGCCACAACAGCAAAAAACCCTCACATGGCATACCATTTTGGAAACTAGACCCCTTGAGGAACGTAACAAGGAATAAAGTGAGCCTTAATACCCCACAGGGGTTTCACGACTTTTGCATATGTAAAAAAATATATATTTTTTTTTCACTAAAATGTGTGTTTCCCCCCAAATTTCAAATTTTTGCAAGGGTTAATAGCAGAAAATACCCCCCAAAATTTGTAACCCCATCTCTTATGAGTATGGAGGTACCCCATAAGTTGACCTGAAGGGCACTACGGGCAAACTACAATGCTCAGAAGAGAAGGAGTCATATTTGGCTTTTGGTGAGCAAATTTTGCTTGGGGGGCATGTCGCATTTAGGAAGCCCCTATGGTGCCAGGACAGCAAAATAACCCCCACATGGCATACCATTTTGGAAACTAGACCCCTTGAGGAACGTAACAAGGGGTACAGTGAGCATTTACCCCCCACTGGTGTCTGTCAGAACTTTGGAACAGTGGGCTGTACAAATTTTTTTTATTTGCACAGCTCACTGTTCCAAAGATCTGTCAGACACCTGTGGGGTGTAAATTCTCACTGCACCCCTCATTATATTCCGTGAGGGGTGTAGTTTCCAAAATGGGGTCACATGTGTTTTTTTTTTTTTTTTGCGTTTGTCAAAACCGCTGTAACAATCAGCCACCCCTGTGCAAATCACCTCAAATGTACATGGTGCACTCTCCCTTCTGGACCTTGTTGTGCGCCCCCAGAGCACTTTGCGCCCACATATGGGGTATCTCCGTAGTCGGGGGAAATTGCGTTACAAATTTTGGGGGGCGTTTTTCCCTTTTACCTCTTGTCAAAATGAAAAGTATAGGGCAACACCAGCGTGTTAGTGTAAAAAATTTATTTTTTTACACTAACATGCTGTTGTAGACCCCAACTTCACCTTTTCATAAGGGGTTAAAGGAGAAAAAGCCCCCCAAAATTTGTAACACAATTTCTCCCGACTACGGAGATACCCCATATGTGACCCTAAACTGTTGCCTTGAAATATGACAGGGCTCCAAAGTGAGAGCGTCATGCGCATTTGAGGCCTGAATTAGGGATTTGCATAGGGGTGGACATAGGGGTATTCTACGCCAGTGATTCCCAAACAGGGTGCCTCCAGCTGTTGCAAAACTCCCAGCATGCTTGGACAGTCAACGGCTGTCCGGCAATACTGGGAGTTGTTGTTTTGCAACAGCTGAAGGCTCCATTTTGGAAACAGTGGCCTACCGGACGTTTTTCATTTTTATTGGGGAGGGGGGCTGTGTAGGGGTATGTGTATGTGTAGTGTTTTTTTTACTTTTTATTTTATTTTGTGTTAGTGTAGTGTAGTGTTTTTAGGGTACAGTCACACGGGCGGGGGATTACAGCGAGTTCCTGCTGCGAGTTTGAGCTGCCGCGCAAAATTTGCTGCATCGCAAACTTGCAGCCTGATACTCACTGTAAGCCCCCTGCCCATGTGAATGTACCCTGTACATTCACGGGGGGGAACCTCCAGCTGTTGCAAAACTACAACTCCCAGCATGCACAGTTTATCAGTGCATGCTGGTAGTTATAGTTTTACAACAGCTTGAGGCACACGGGTTGGGAAACACTGAGTTAGGAAACAGACAATGTTTCCCAACCAGTGTGCCTCCTGTTGTTGCAAAACCACAACTCCCAGCATTCTCAGGCATGCTGGGAGTAGTAGTTCGGCAACATCTTTAGAGCCAGATGTTGCCGAACTACAACTCCCAGCATGCTTGGAGTTGTAGTTTTGCAATATCTGGAGGACTACAGTTTGCAGACCACTAATACAGTGGTTCCCAATCTGTGCCCTTCCAGATGTTGCAAAACTACAACTCCCAGTATGCCAAAACTGTCCAGGCATGCTGGGAGTTGTAGTTCTGCAACATCTGAAGGGCCAGATGTTACAGAACTACAACTCCCAGCATGCCTGGACTGTAAGGGCATGCTTAGGATGTGTAGTTTTGCAACATCTGGAAGGGCACAGTGGTCTCCAAATTGTGGACCTCCAGATGTTGCAAAACTGCAACTCCCAGCATGCCCAGATGCCAAGGGCTGTCTGGGCATGCTGGGAGTTGTAGTTTACAGGGTCCCATTACAGCAATGCAAGTCGCTTTACGGCAACGTGCATTGCTGTAAAGGGCCTGACCGCGGCTGAAGATCTACTCACCTGTCGCCGCCGCCGCCATCTTCCTCGCCGGGATCCGGGTCTTCAGGGACGAGGTAAGTACCGGGGCTGGTCCCCAGCACTCCCCCGTCCCCCGCTGCGTCCTCCGGTCTTCCTCCCGTCCTCTCCGGACTTCCAGGGGCCGGGCAGGACGGGAGGAAGTAACCGCCCCCCCCCCTGTGATTGGTCGGTTAGTTAACCGACGGATCGCAGGGGATCGGAGGAGGTGGCAGGCTTGCCACCTGGCTCCTATACTTCAGCATGGTCCTGGCTGTCTGTGACAGCCGGGATCATGCGAAATTACCGGGCGGTTGGGTCCCAGAGACCCAATCAGCCCGGTATCGCCGCAGATCGCAAGGGCGATTTCCCTACATGGCCCCCCTCGGCGTTTGCCCTGGATGCCTGCTGAAGCATTTCAGCAGGCATCCGGTTCCGATCTCTGCCCGGCGAGCGGCAGAGATCGGAAATACAACAGGATGTTCTCTAACGTCCTTGGGCATTAAAGCCCAGGTAGTGGGGACGTTAGAGAACGTCCTATGTCCTTAACAGGTTAAAGGGGTACTCCAGTGGAAAACATTTTTTTTTTAATCAAATGGTGCCAGAAAGTTAAACAGATTTGTAAATGACTTCTATTAAAAAAATCTTTACCCTTCCAGTACTTTTTAGCAGCTGTATGCTACAGAAGAAAGTCTTTTCTTTTTGAATTTCTTTTTTGTCTTGTCCACAGTGCTCTCTGCTGACACCTGATGCCCGTATCAGGAACTGTCCAGAGCAGCATAGGTTTCCTATGGGGATTTTCTCCCCTTTGGACAGTTCCTGATATGGGCATCAGGTGTCAGCAGAGAGCACTGTGGACAAAATGAAAAAGAAATTCAAAAAGAAAAGAATTTCCTTCTTTTCACTTGTGGGCCAATTAGAATGATGTGAATACACTTGTCAACAACATCCCTAGCAACCAATAGTAAAGTTGCCCACCCCCTCACTGTTTTCTTCCTCGAATACGCGAATATGTGAATATAGGAGGAATATTCGTCTATATATTTGCGAAATATCGCAAATTCGAATATAGGCAATGCCGCTCATCACTAGTGTAAAGTAGGTCGGTGGGCGCCTTACCAGCCTCCGGAGGAACTAGGACGTCCGGTGGTCTGCAGGCAGCAAGCAGACAGGCGGCGGCCATTGTAGCAGTCCGCTCTACTATGCGCGCTCCACTTCACGTCGCATGTCTGGGGTGTGACGTCGGGTATTCTCCCAGGCAGCCACTGCGTTACTGGGCCGCGGGGACTGCCTGAAGAAATGAGGAGGAACGTCTCTCCGGCTCCTCTACTCGGCGGGAAATTTAAAAAGGAATCTGTGTCGGATAGGTGCGCGGGCGGTGGGGCGGGTGTCATGGACGGGCGCACCTGGGTTGTGGTGTCAACCGGTGCAGACCTGGGGCGGGGGATTCTCCTATAATCTGTCCTCCCCCCCCCCCCCCCCCAGTTCCTACACCCATACCTGGGACAAGGTAGAATGGGCCAATCAGAACATGTCAGGACCTCCATCTAATCCTGTTACACCTTGTGGAATCCATGCCACGATAAATTATTGCCGTTCTGAAGGCCAAATGAGGTTCAAAGGGCTACAAGATGGGGTCTATAATAAAGGGGACATTGTATATAAGGCTAGGAGAGCAACAGGAACCTCGAGCACGGATGATGGAATATTACAGATCTGGCTATGCTAAAAATATCTCAGGGACACATAATACATCACTGTCCTTCTCCTTAGATTATTTTAGGATTTGGTGTGGACTATGGTCAGTGAAGGTCTTAAAGGGGTACTCCAGTGAAATTATTATTATGATTATTATTATTATTATTATTATTTTTAATGAACTGGTGCCAGTAAGTTAAACAGATTTATAAATTACTTCTATTTAAAAATCTCAATCCTTCCAGTACTTATCAGCTGCTGTATGCTCCACAGGAAGTTGTGAAGTTCTTTTCAGTCTAACCACAATGCTCTCTGCTGACACCTCTGTCCATGTCAGGAACTGTCCAGAGCAAAAGCAAATCCCCATAGCAAACCTCTCCTGCCCTGGACAGTTCCTGACATGGAAAGAGGTGGCAGCAGAGAGCACTGTGGTCAGACTGGAAAGAACTACGCAACTTCCTGTGGAGCATACAGCAGCTGATAAGTACTGGTAGGATTAATATATATATTTTTTTAAATAGAAGGGATTTACAAATCTGTTTAACTTTCTGGCATCAGTTGATTTAAAAAAAAAATATTTTCCACTGGAGTACCCCTTTAAGCTCCTCTCCTTAGATCAGGGGTCTCAAACTATGGCCCTCTAGATGTTGCAAAACTTCAACTCCCAGCATGCCCGGACCGCCAATGGCAACATCTAGAGGGCCACAGTTTGAGATCACTGCCTTAGACTATCTTAGGATTTGATGTTGACTGTGGTCAGGGAAGGTCTTTAGCTCTTCATTTACCCAACCCCATGAAGCTGCAGTCAGGCGGATGTCTTGCATCAGACTGGTGAAGTAAAAGGATCCCCCCCGGGAGGAAGTAACAAGTAGAAGGCATCCCCCCGGGAGCAGGCGGAGAGTGAAGGGACTCTAATTCATAACCTACAAATTGCCTAAAAGGCACTGGTATGTCTTATTAAGCAGAACGCCGAGGCCTTTTTTAAGCACACATCAATCAGCCCAGAGTGATCTATTGCTGCTCCTACAGAAAAAGTTAAGGGCTAATATCGATAGGAAGTGGCGTTCGACGGAGAAGTAATTAGTTACGTCTGATGCGGCAGAATGACAGCGTTCTTAAAAACAATCCGGAATATTCTCAAACTGCTTACCTGGACAATAGCTGGATGAGGAGGATGAGAAGGCCCCAGGGGTCCCCTATAGAGGAGAGAACATGAGGAAGAAGAGAAGACCACATGGGTCCCCTACAGAGGAGAGAACATGAGTAAGTAGAGAAGACCCCAGGGGTCCCCTACAGAGGAGAGAGCATGAGTAATTAGAGAAGACCCCAGGGGACCCCTATGGAGGAGAGAGCATAAGGAAGAAAAGAAGAACCCAAGGGTCCCCTACATAGGAGAGAGCATGAGGAAGAAGAGAAGACCTCAGGAGTCCCCTACAGAGGAGAGAGCATGAGGAAGAAGAGAAGACCCCAAGGGTCCCCTACAGAGGAGAGAGTATGAGGAAGAAGAGAAGACCCCAGGGGTCACCTACGGAGGAGAGAGCATCAGGAAGAAGAGAAGACCCCCAAGGGCCCCTATGGAGGAGAAAACATGAGGAAGAAGAGAAGACCCCTGGGGTCCCTAACGGAGGAGAAAACATGAGGAAGAAGAAAAGACTCCAGGGGTCTCCTACAGAGGAGAGCATGAGGAAGAAGAGAAGACTCCAGGGTTCCGCTACAGAGGAGAGAGTATGAGGAAGAAGAGAAGACCCCAGGGGTCCCCTACGAAGGAGAGAGCATGAGGAAGAAGAAATGACCCCAGGGATCCCCTACAGAGGAGAGGGCATGAGGAAGAAGAGAATACCCCAGGGGTCCCCTACAGAGGAGAGAGCATGAGTAAGAAAAGAAGACCTCAGGGGTTCCCTACGGAGGAGAGAGCATGAGGAAGAAGAGAAGACCCCAGGCATCCCCTACAGAGGAGAGAGCATGAGGAAGAAAAGAAGACCTCAAGGGTCCCCTATGGAGGAGAGAGCATGAGGAAGAAGAAAATACTCCAGGGGTCCCTTACAGAGGAGAGCATGAGGAAGAAGAGAAGACTCCAGGGGTCCCCTACAGAGGAGAGAGCATGAGGAAGAAGAGAAGACCCCAGGGGTCCCCTATGAAAGAGAGAGTATGAGGAAGAAGAAAATACCCCAGGGGTCCCCTACAGAGGAGAGCATGAGGAAGAAAAGAAGACTCCAGGGTTCACCTACAGAGGAGAGAGTATGAGGAAGAAGAGAAGACCCCAGGGGTCCCCTACGGAGGAGAGAGCATGAGGAAGAAGAGAAGACCCCAGGCGTCCCCTACAGAGGAGAGAGCATGAGGAAGAAGAGAAGACCCCAAGGGTCCCCTATGGAGCAGAGAGCATGTGGAAGAAGAGATGACCCCAGGAGTCCCCTACAGAGGAGAGAGCATGAGGAAGAAGAGAAGACCCCAGGGGTCTCCTATGGAGGAGAGCGCATGAGGAAGAAGAAAAGACCCCAGGGGTCCCCAACAGAAGAGAGAACATGAGGAAGAAGAGAAGGCCACAGGGGTCCCCTACAGAGTAGAGAACATGAGTAAGTAAAGAAGTCCCCAGATGTCCCCTACAGAGTAGAGAGCATGAGGAAGAAGAGAAGTCCCCAAGGGTCCTCTACAGAGGAGAAAGCATGAGGAAGAAGAGAAGATCCCAAGGGTCCCCTACAGAGAAGAGAGCATGAGGAAGAAGAGAAGACCCCAGAAGTCCCCTACAGAGGAGAGAACATGAGGAAGACGAAAAGACCACATGGGTCCCCTACAGACTAGAGAACATGAATAAGTAGAGAAGACCACGGGGGTCCCCTATGGAGGAGAGAGCATGAGGAAGAAGAGAAGACCCCAGAGGTCCCCTACAGAGGAGAGAGCATGAGGAAGAAGAGAAGACCCCAGGGGTCTCCTATGGAGGAGAGCGCATGAGGAAGAAGAAAAGACCCCAGGGGTCCCCAACAGAAGAGAGAACATGAGGAAGAAGAGAAGGCCACAGGGGTCCCCTACAGAGTAGAGAACATGAGTAAGTAAAGAAGTCCCCAGATGTCCCCTACAGAGTAGAGAGCATGAGGAAGAAGAGAAGTCCCCAAGGGTCCTCTACAGAGGAGAAAGCATGAGGAAGAAGAGAAGATCCCAAGGGTCCCCTACAGAGAAGAGAGCATGAGGAAGAAGAGAAGACCCCAGGGGTCCCCTACAGAGGAGAGAGCATGAGTAATTAGAGAAGACCCCAGGGGACCCCTATGGAGGAGAGAGCATAAGGAAGAAAAGAAGAACCCAAGGGTCCCCTACATAGGAGAGAGCATGAGGAAGAAGAGAAGACCTCAGGAGTCCCCTACAGAGGAGAGAGCATGAGGAAGAAGAGAAGACCCCAAGGGTCCCCTACAGAGGAGAGAGTATGAGGAAGAAGAGAAGACCCCAGGGGTCACCTACGGAGGAGAGAGCATCAGGAAGAAGAGAAGACCCCCAAGGGCCCCTATGGAGGAGAAAACATGAGGAAGAAGAGAAGACCCCTGGGGTCCCTAACGGAGGAGAAAACATGAGGAAGAAGAAAAGACTCCAGGGGTCTCCTACAGAGGAGAGCATGAGGAAGAAGAGAAGACTCCAGGGTTCCGCTACAGAGGAGAGAGTATGAGGAAGAAGAGAAGACCCCAGGGGTCCCCTACGAAGGAGAGAGCATGAGGAAGAAGAAATGACCCCAGGGATCCCCTACAGAGGAGAGGGCATGAGGAAGAAGAGAATACCCCAGGGGTCCCCTACAGAGGAGAGAGCATGAGTAAGAAAAGAAGACCTCAGGGGTTCCCTACGGAGGAGAGAGCATGAGGAAGAAGAGAAGACCCCAGGCATCCCCTACAGAGGAGAGAGCATGAGGAAGAAAAGAAGACCTCAAGGGTCCCCTATGGAGGAGAGAGCATGAGGAAGAAGAAAATACTCCAGGGGTCCCTTACAGAGGAGAGCATGAGGAAGAAGAGAAGACTCCAGGGGTCCCCTACAGAGGAGAGAGCATGAGGAAGAAGAGAAGACCCCAGGGGTCCCCTATGAAAGAGAGAGTATGAGGAAGAAGAAAATACCCCAGGGGTCCCCTACAGAGGAGAGCATGAGGAAGAAAAGAAGACTCCAGGGTTCACCTACAGAGGAGAGAGTATGAGGAAGAAGAGAAGACCCCAGGGGTCCCCTACGGAGGAGAGAGCATGAGGAAGAAGGGAAGACCCCAGGCGTCCCCTACAGAGGAGAGAGCATGAGGAAGAAGAGAAGACCCCAAGGGTCCCCTATGGAGCAGAGAGCATGTGGAAGAAGAGATGAACCCAGGAGTCCCCTACAGAGGAGAGAGCATGAGGAAGAAGAGAAGACCCCAGGGGTCTCCTATGGAGGAGAGCGCATGAGGAAGAAGAAAAGACCCCAGGGGTCCCCAACAGAAGAGAGAACATGAGGAAGAAGAGAAGGCCACAGGGGTCCCCTACAGAGTAGAGAACATGAGTAAGTAAAGAAGTCCCCAGATGTCCCCTACAGAGTAGAGAGCATGAGGAAGAAGAGAAGTCCCCAAGGGTCCTCTACAGAGGAGAAAGCATGAGGAAGAAGAGAAGATCCCAAGGGTCCCCTACAGAGGAGAGAGCATGAGGAAGAAGAGAAGACCCCAGAAGTCCCCTACAGAGGAGAGAACATGAGGAAGACGAAAAGACCACATGGGTCCCCTACAGACTAGAGAACATGAATAAGTAGAGAAGACCACGGGGGTCCCCTATGGAGGAGAGAGCATGAGGAAGAAGAGAAGACCCCAGAGGTCCCCTACAGAGGAGAGAGCATGAGGAAGAAGAGAAGACCCCAGTGGTCCCCTATGGAGGAGAGAACATAAGAAAGAAGAGAAGACCACATGGGTCCCCTACAGAGGAGAGAGCATGAGGAAGAAAAGAAGACCACAGGGGTCCCCTACTGAGGAGAGAGCATGAGGAAGAAGAAAAGACCCCGGGGGTCCCCTAAGGAGGAGATAGCATAAGGAAGAAGAGAAGACCCCAGGGGTCCCCCTACAGAGGAGCAAGCATAAGGAAGAAGAGAAGACCACAGGGTTCCCTTACAGAAGAAAGAGCATGAGGAAGAAGAGAAGACCCCAGGAGTCCCCTAGAAAGGAGAGAACATGAGGAAGAAGAGAAGAGCCCAGGGGTCCCCTACAGAGGAGAGAGCATTAGGAAGAAGAGAAGACCCCTGGGGTCCCCCTACAGAGGAGAGAGCATGAGGAAGAAAAGAAGACCCCAGGAGTCCCCCTACAGAGGAGAGAGCATTAGGAAGAAGAGAAGACCCCTGGGGTCCCCCTACAGAGGAGAGAGCATGAGGAAGAAAAGAAGACCTCAGGGGTCCCCTACAGAGGAGAGAGCATGAGAAAGATGAGAAGACCCCAGGGGTCCCCTACAGAGGAGAGAGCATGAGGAAGAAGAGAAGACCCCTGGGGTCCCCCTACAGAAGAGAGAGCATGAGGAAGAAAAGAAGACCCCAGGAGTCCCCTACAGAGGAGAGAGCATGAGGAAGAAGAGAAGACCCCTGGGGTCCCCCTACAGAAGAGAGAGCAAGAGGAAGAAGAGAAGACCCCAGTGGTCCCCTACAGAGGAGAGAGCATGAGGAAGAAGAGAAGACCCCAGGAGTCCCCTACAGAGGAGAGAACATGAGGAAGAAGAGTGGTCCCCTACAGAGGAGAGAACATGAGGAAGAAGAGAAGACCCCAGGCGTCCCCTACAGAGGAGAGAGCATGAGGAAGAAGAGAAGACCTCAGGGGTCCCCTACAGAGGAGAGAGCATGAGGAAGAAGAGAAGACCCCAGGGGTCCCCTATGGAGGAGAGAACATGAGGAAGAAGAGAAGACCCCAGGGGTCCCCTATGGAGGAGAGAGCATGAGGAAGAAGAGAAGACCCCAATGGTCCCCTACAGAGGAGAGAGCATGAGGAAGAAGAGAAGACTCCAGGGGTCCCCTACAGAGGAGAGAGCATGAGGAAGAAGAGAAGACCCCAGGGGTCCCCTACAGAGGAGAGAGCATGAGGAAGAAAAGACCCCAGGGGTCCCCTACAGAGGAGAGAGCATGAGAAAGAAGAGAAGACCCCAGGGGTCCCCTATGGAGGAGAGAACATGAGAAAGAAGAGAAGACCCCATGGGTCCCCTATGGAGGAGAGAGCATGAGGAAGAAGAGAAGACCCCAAGGGTCCCCTACAGAGGAGAGAGCATGAGGAAGAAGAGAAGACTCCAGGGGTCCCCTACAGTGGAGAGAGCATGAGGAAGAAGAGAAGACCCCAGGGGTCCCCTACAGAGGAGAGAGCATGAGGAAGAAGAGAAGACCCCAGGGGTCCCCTACAGAGGAGAGAGCATGAGAAAGAAGAGAAGACCCCAGGGGTCCCCTACAGAGGAGAGAGCATGAGGAAGAAGAGAAGACCCCAGGGGTCCCCTACAGAGGAGAGAACATGAGGAAGAAAAGAAGACCTCAGGGGTCCCCTACAGAGGAGAGAGCATGAGGAAGAAGAGAAGACCCCAGGGGTCCCCTACAGAGGAGAGAGCATGAGGAAGAAGAGAAGACCCCAGGGGTCCCCTACAGAGGAGAGAGCATGAGGAAGAAGAGAAGACCTCAGGGGTCCCCTACAGAGGAGAGAGCATGAGGAAGAAGAGAAGACCCCAGGGGTCCCCTACAGAGGAGAGAGCATGAGGAAGAAGAGAAGACCTCAGGGGTCCCCTACAGAGGAGAGAGCATGAGGAAGAAGAGAAGACCCCAGGGGTCCCCTACAGAGGAGAGAGCATGAGGAAGAAGAGAAGACCCCAGGGGTCCCCTACAGAGGAGAGAGCATGAGGAAGAAGAGAAGACCTCAGGGGTCCCCTACAGAGGAGAGAGCATGAGGAAGAAGAGAAGACCCCAGGGGTCCCCTACAGAGGAGAGAGCATGAGGAAGAAGAGAAGACCCCAGGGGTCCCCTACAGAGGAGAGAGCATGAGGATCATTGGGACAATGTGAACGTGACCTATATTATATAAGAAGATACATGGCTTGTACCATGTGGATTGAGCCCAAGGGGTTCCTGGAATAATTTAGTTTTCTTAGGATTCTATAAATATAAATGCAAAATCCTGTGATACATTGGCCCTCATTTACTATTCTAAACCAGACTTCTTTTGTGGGTTTTTTTGGCACATCTTTGTCTGCGACATGTCGCAGACATCGTGCGCCAGTCTGCGACACGATGCAACATTTTTTCCTGACGGACCCGATGTGGATTCTCCCAAACCCGAAAAAGGGGCGTAACCCGACATTTCTGAGCTTTCCCACGTATTTATAAAGGTTTCCAACCTGAATTTGTTGAATTGTTGTGGATTTTTTCCCGAAAACTCAGAGGAGTTGGAAACCAAAACCAACAAAACCCACGTGTGACAAACAGGATGCGACATAATAATAAATACCAGGGGAAAAAGCCGTCGGGTAAGAAAGCAACATAGACTTACAACCCGATTTTCTGAGTAAATGAGGACCATTGTTTGTTGTATTGTATATTGTATTGTATGTATTATACGTGTCACAAGGAGGAGAATCAGGAGATAATACTATTGGTAACACAGAGCGCGCAATTCATCAGGATCCTACAGAAATCGCCACATTCTAAGGGATTCAAACAAATCTCATGAACTCACACAAATGTATCTATCTGTGTATATGTATAAATGTGTATATGTGCATCATGTCTATATATGTAATGTGTGTCACGTCTATATGTGTAATGTGTGTCATGTATATGTGTAATGTGTGTCATGTATATATGTGTAATGTGTGTCATGTATATATGTGTAATGTGTGTCATGTATATATGTGTAATGTGTGTCATGTATATGTGTAATGTGTGTCATGTATATATGTGTAATGTGTGTCATGTATATATGTGTAATGTGTGTCATGTATATATGTGTAATGTGTGTCATGTCTATATGTGTAATGTGTGTCATGTCTATATGTGTTATGTGTGTCATGTCTATATGTGTAATGTGTGTCATGTCTATATGTGTAATGTGTGTCATGTATATATGTGTAATGTGTGTCATGTATATATGTGTAATGTGTGTCATGTATATATGTGTAATGTGTGTCATGTATATATGTGTAATGTGTGTCATGTATATATGTGTAATGTGTGTCATGTATATATGTGTAATGTGTGTCATGTCTATATGTGTAATGTGTGTCATGTCTATATGTGTTATGTGTGTCATGTCTATATGTGTAATGTGTGTCATGTCTATATGTGTAATGTGTGTCATGTATATATGTGTAATGTGTGTCATGTATATATGTGTAATGTGTGTCATGTATATATGTGTAATGTGTGTCATGTATATATGTGTAATGTGTGTCATGTATATATGTGTAATGTGTGTCATGTATATGTGTAATGTGTGTCATGTATATATGTGTAATGTGTGTCATGTATATATGTGTAATGTGTGTCATGTATATATGTGTAATGTGTGTCATGTCTATATGTGTAATGTGTGTCATGTCTATATGTGTTATGTGTGTCATGTCTATATGTGTAATGTGTGTCATGTCTATATGTGTAATGTGTGTCATGTATATATGTGTAATGTTGTGTCATGTCTATATGTGTTATGTGTGTCATGTCTATATGTGT
>NW_026609988.1:55000-65069 GCF_029499605.1 Hyla sarda | reverse complement strand
TCTTCTTCTCCTCTCCTCTCTTCTCCTCCTCTTCTCTTCCTCTCTTCTCTCCTCTCTCTCTTTTCCTCTCTTCTTCTCCTCTCCTATATTCTCCTCTTCTCTTCTCCTCCTCTCTTCTCCTCTTTTCCTCTCTTCTCCTCTTTTCCTCTCTTCTCCTCCTCTCTTCTCTTTTCCTCTCTTCTCCCTCCTCTCTGCCCCTCTTCTCTGCTCTTCACTTCTCTCTTTTCTCTCTTCTCCTCCACTCATCTTCTCCTCTCTTCTCTTCTCCTCCTCTCTTGTCCTCTCATCTCCTCTCTCTTCTCTCCTATCTCTCTTTCCTCTCTTCTCCTCCTCTCTTCTCCTCTTCTCCTCTCTTCACTCTCCTCTTTTCTCTCTTCTCCTCCACTCATCTCTCTCTCTCTTCTCCTCTCTTGTCTCTCTCCTCCTCTCTTCTCTCCTATCTTCTCTTGTCTCTCTTCTCCTCCTCTCTTCTCCTCTCCTCTCTTCTCTCTCCTCTTTTCCTCTCTCTCCTTCTTCTCTTCTCCTCTCTCCTTCTTCCTCTCTCCCTCTCTCTCCTCCTCTCTTCTCCTTCTCCTCCTCTCTCTCTCCTCTCTTCTCTTTCCTCTCTCTCCTCCTCTTCTCATCCTCTCTCCTCCTCTCTTGTCCTCTCATCTCCTTTCTCTCCTACTCTCTTCTCTTCTCCTCTCTTCTCTTCTCCTCCTCTCTTCTTCTCTTCTCCTCTCTCTCTTCTCCTCTTCTTTCTCTTCTCCTCCTCTTTCTTCTCTCTCCTCCTCTTTTCTTCTCCTCTCCTCCTCTCTTCTTCTCTTCTCCTCCTCTTTCTTCTCTTCTCCTCCTCTCTTCTTCTCTTCTCCTCTCTCTTCTTCTCTCTCCTCCTCTCTTCTTCTTTTCTCCTCCTCTCTTCTTATCCTTTCTTCTCTTCTCTTCTCCTCCTCTTTTCTCTCTTCCCCTCCTCTTTTCTTCTCTTTTTCTCTTCTCCTCCTCTCTTCTTCTCTCCTCATCTCTTCTCTTCCTCTCTTCTCTTTTCCTCTCTTCTTCTCCTCTCCTATCTTCTCCTCTTATCTTCTCCTCCTCTCTTCTCTCTTTTCCTCTCTTCTCCTCCTCTCTTCTCTTTTCCTTTCTTCTCCTCCTCTCTTCTTCTCTTCTCCGCACTTCACTTCTCCTCTTTTTCTCTCTTCTCCTCCACTCATCTTCTCCTCTCTTCTCTTCTCCTCCTCTCTTGTCCTCTCATCCTCCTCTCTCTCTTCTCCTATCTTCTCTTTTCCTCTCTTCTCCTCCTCTCTTCTTCTCTTCTCCTCTCTTCTCTTCTCCTCTTTTCCTCTTTCCTCCTCTCTTCTCTTCTCCTCTCCTCCTTTCTTGTCCTCTATACTCCTCTCTTCTCCTCCTCTCTTCTTCTCTTCTCCTCCTCTCTTCTTCTCCTCTCTTCTCTTTTCCTCTCTTCTCCTCCTCTCTTCTCATCCTCTCTCCTCCTCTCTTGTCCTCTCATCTCCTTTCTCCTCCTACTCTCTTCTTCTCTTCTCCTCTCTCTCTTCTCCTCCTCTCTTCTTCTCTTCTCCTCCTCTCTTCTTCTCTTCTCCTCTCTTCTCTTCTCCTCTCTTCTATTCTCTTCTCCTCCTCTTTTCTTCTCTTCTCCTCCTCTTTTCTTCTCCTCTCCTCCTCTCTTCTTCTCTTCTTCTCCTCTTTCTTCTCTTCTCCTCCTCTCTTCTTCTCTTCTCCTCCTCTCTTCTTCTCTTCTCCTCCTCTCTTCTTCTTTTCTCCTCCTCTCTTCTTCTCCTTTCTTCTCTTCTCTTCTCCTCCTCTTTCTTCTCTTCCCCTCCTCTTTTCTTCTCTTTTTCTCTTCTCCTCCTCTATTCTTTCTCTCCTCTCTCTCTTCCTCTCTTCTCTTGTCCTCTCTTCTTCTCTCTCCTCTCTTCTCCTCCTCTATTCCCACCCTCTTCTCCTCCTCTCTTCTCCTCCTCTCTTCTCCTCTTTTCCTCTCTTCTCCTCCTCTCTTCTCTTTCCTCTCTTCTCCTCCTCTCTTCTCCTCTTCTCCGCTCTTCACTTCTCCTCTTTTTCTCTCTTCTCCTCCACTCATCTTCTCCTCTCTTCTCTTCTCCTCCTCTCTTGTCCTCTCATCTCCTCCTCTTTTCTTCTCCTATCTTCTCTTTTCCTCTCTTCTCCTCCTCTCTTCTTCTCTTCTCTTCTCCTCTTTTCCTCTCTCCTCCTCTCTTCTCTTCTCCTCTCCTCCTTTCTTGTCTCTATACTCTCTCTTCTCCTCCTCTCTTCTTCTCTTCTCCTCCTCTCTTCTTCTCCTCTCTTCTCTTTTCCTCTCTTCTCCTCCTCTCTTCTCATCCTCTCTCCTCCTCTCTTGTCCTCTCATCTCCTTTCTCCTCCTACTCTCTTCTTCTCTTCTCCTCTCTTCTCTTCTCCTCCTCTATTCTTCTTCTCCTCCTCTCTTCTTCTCTTCTCTCTCTTCTCTTCTGCTCTCTTCTATTCTCTTCTCCTCCTCTTTTCTTCTCTTCTCCTCCTCTTTTCTTCTCCTCTCCTCCTCCCTTCTCCTCTTCTCCTCCTCTCTTCTTCTCTTCTCCTCCTCTCTTCTTCTCTTCTCCTCCTCTCCTCTTCTCTTCTCCTCCTCTCTTCTTCTTTTCTCCTCCTCTCTTCTTCTCCTTTCTTCTCTTCTCTTCTCCTCCTCTTTTCTTCTCTTCCCCTCCTCTTTTCTTCTCTTTTTCTCTTCTCCTCCTCTCTTCTTCTCTTCTCCTCTCTTCTCTTCTCCTCCTCTTTTCTTCTCTTCTCCTCCTCTCTTCTTCTCTTCTCCTCCTCTTCTTCTCTTCTCCTCCTCTCTTCTTCTTTTCTCCTCCTCTCTTCTTCTTTTCTCCTCCTCTCTTCTCCTCCTCTCTTCTTCTCTTCTCCTCCTCTCTCTTCTCTTCTCCTCCTCTCTTCTTCTTTTCTCCTCCTCTCTTCTTCTCCTTTCTTCTCTTCTCTTCTCCTCCTCTTTTCTTCTCTTCCCCTCCTCTTTTCTTCTCTTCTTCTCTTCTCCTCCTCTCTTCTTCTCTCCTCCTCTCTTCTCTTCCTCTCTTCTCTTTTCCTCTCTTCTTCTCCTCTCCTATCTTCTCCTCTTATCTTCTCCTCCTCTCTTCTCCTCTTTTCCTCTCTTCTCCTCCTCTCTTCTCTTTTCCTTTCTCTCCTCCTCTCTTCTTCTCTTCTCCGCTCTTCACTTCTCCTCTTTTTCTCTCTTCTCCTCCACTCATCTTCTCCTCTCTTCTCTTCTCCTCCTCTCTTGTCCTCTCATCTCCTCCTCTCTTCTTCTCCTATCTTCTCTTTTCCTCTCTTCTCCTCCTCTCTTCTTCTCTTCTCCTCTCGTCTCTTCTCCTCTTTTCCTCTCTCCTCCTCTCTTCTCTTCTCCTCTCCTCCTTTCTTGTCCTCTATACTCCTCTCTTCTCCTCCTCTCTTCTTCTCTTCTCCTCCTCTCTTCTTCTCCTCTCTTCTCTTTTCCTCTCTTCTCCTCCTCTCTTCTCATCCTCTCTCCTCCTCTCTTGTCCTCTCATCTCCTTTCTCCTCCTACTCTCTTCTTCTCTTCTCCTCTCTCTTCTTCTCTTCTCTCCTCTCTTCTTCTCTTCTCCTCTCTCTCTCTCTTCTCCTCTCTCTCTCTCTATTCTCTTCTCCCCCTCTTTTCTTCTCTTCTCCTCCTCTTTTCTTCTCCTCTCCTCCTCTCTTCTTCTCTTCTTCTCCTCTTTTCTTCTCTTCTCCTCCTCTCTTCTTCTCTTCTCCTCCTCTCTTCTTCTCTTCTCCTCCTCTCTTCTTCTTTTCTCCTCCTCTCTTCTTCTCCTTTCTTCTCTTCTCTTCTCCTCCTCTTTTCTTCTCTTCCCCTCCTCTTTTCTTCTCTTTTTCTCTTCTCCTCCTCTATTCTTCTCTCCTCCTCTCTTCTCTTCCTCTCTTCTCTTGTCCTCTCTTCTTCTCCTCTCCTCTCTTCTCCTCCTCTATTCCACCCTCTCTTCTCCTCCTCTCTTCTCCTCCTCTCTTCTCCTCTTTTCCTCTCTTCTCCTCCTCTCTTCTCTTTTCCTCTCTTCTCCTCCTCTCTTCTCCTCTTCTCCGCTCTTCACTTCTCCTCTTTTTCTCTCTTCTCCTCCACTCATCTTCTCCTCTCTTCTCTTCTCCTCCTCTCTTGTCCTCTCATCTCCTCCTCTCTTCTTCTCCTATCTCTCTTTTCCTCTCTTCTCCTCCTCTCTTCTTCTCTTCTCTTCTCCTCTTTTCCTCTCTCCTCCTCTCTTCTCTTCTCCTCTCCTCCTTTCTTGTCCTCTATACTCCTCTCTTCTCCTCCTCTCTTCTTCTCTTCTCCTCCTCTCTTCTTCTCCTCTCTTCTCTTTTCCTCTCTTCTCCTCCTCTCTTCTCATCCTCTCTCCTCCTCTCTTGTCCTCTCATCTCCTTTCTCCTCCTACTCTCTTCTTCTCTTCTCCTCTCTTCTCTTCTCCTCCTCTATTCTTCTCTTCTCCTCCTCTCTTCTTCTCTTCTCCTCTCTTCTCTTCTGCTCTCTTCTATTCTCTTCTCCTCCTCTTTTCTTCTCTTCTCCTCCTCTTTTCTTCTCCTCTCCTCCTCCCTTCTCCTCTTCTCCTCCTCTCTTCTTCTCTTCTCCTCCTCTCTTCTTCTCTTCTCCTCCTCTCCTCTTCTCTTCTCCTCCTCTCTTCTTCTTTTCTCCTCCTCTCTTCTTCTCCTTTCTTCTCTTCTCTTCTCCTCCTCTTTTCTTCTCTTCCCCTCCTCTTTTCTTCTCTTTTTCTCTTCTCCTCCTCTCTTCTTCTCTTCTCCTCTCTTCTCTTCTCCTCCTCTTTTCTTCTCTTCTCCTCCTCTCTTCTTCTCTTCTCCTCCTCTCTTCTTCTCTTCTCCTCCTCTCTTCTTCTTTTCTCCTCCTCTCTTCTTCTTTTCTCCTCCTCTCTTCTCCTCCTCTCTTCTTCTCTTCTCTCTCTTCTCCTCCTCTTTTCTTCTCTTCTCCTCCTCTTTTCTTCTCTTCTCCTCCTCTTTTCTTCTCTTCTCCTCCTCTCTTCTTCTCTTCTCCTCCTCTCTTCTTCTCTTCTCCTCCTCTTTTCTTCTCTTCTCCTCCTCTCTTCTTCTCTTCTCCTCCTCTCTTCTTCTCTTCTCCTCCTCTCTTCTTCTTTTCTCCTCCTCTCTTCTTCTCCTTTCTTCTCTTCTCTTCTCCTCCTCTTTTCTTCTCTTCTCCTCCTCTCTTCTTCTCTTCTCCTCCTCTCTTCTTCTCTTCTCCTCCTCTCTTCTTCTTTTCTCCTCCTCCCTTCTTCTCCTTTCTTCTCTTCTCTTCTCCTCCTCTTTTCTTCTCTTCCCCTCCTCTTTTCTTCTCTTTTTCTCTTCTCCTCCTCTCTTCTTCTCTTCTCCTCTCTTCTCTTCTCCTCCTCTTTTCTTCTCTTCTCCTCCTCTCTTCTTCTCTTCTCCTCCTCTCTTCTTCTCTTCTCCTCCTCTCTTCTTCTCTTCTCCTCCTCTCTTCTCCTCCTCTCTTCTTCTTTTCTCCTCCTCTCTTCTCCTCCTCACTTCTTCTCTTCTCTTCTCTTCTCCTCCTCTTTTCTTCTCTTCTCCTCCTCTTTTCTTCTCTTCTCCTCCTCTTTTCTTCTCTTCTCTTCCTCTCTTCTTCTCTTCTCCTCCTCTCTTCTTCTCTTCTCCTCATCTTTTCTTCTTTTCTCCTCCTCTCTTCTTCTCTTCTCCTCCTCTTTTCTTCTCTTCTCCTCCTCTCTTCTTCTCTTCTCCTCCTCTTTTCTTCTCTTCTCCTCCTCTTTTCTTCTCTTCTCTTCCTCTCTTCTTCTCTTCTCCTCCTCTCTTCTTCTCTTCTCCTCATCTTTTCTTCTTTTCTCCTCCTCTCTTCTTCTCTTCTCCTCCTCTTTTCTTCTCTTCTCCTCCTCTCTTCTTCTCTTCTCCTCCTCTCTTCTTCTCTTCTCCTCCTCTCTTCTTCTTTTCTCCTCCTCTCTTCTTCTCCTTTCTTCTCTTCTCTTCTCCTCCTCTTTTCTTCTCTTCTCCTCCTCTCTTCTTTTCTTCTCCTCCTCTCTTCTTCTTTTCTCCTCCTCTCTTCTTCTCCTTTCTTCTCTTCTCTTCTCCTCCTCTTTTCTTCTCTTCCCCTCCTCTTTTCTTCTCTTTTTCTCTTCTCCTCCTCTCTTCTTCTCTTCTCCTCTCTTCTCTTCTCCTCCTCTTTTCTTCTCTTCTCCTCCTCTCTTCTTCTCTTCTCCTCCTCTCTTCTTCTCTTCTCCTCCTCTCTTCTCCTCCTCTCTTCTCCTCCTCTCTTCTTCTTTTCTCCTCCTCTCTTCTCCTCCTCTCTTCTTCTCTTCTCTTCTCCTCCTCTTTTCTTCTCTTCTCCTCCTCTTTTCTTCTCTTCTCCTCCTCTTTTCTTCTCTTCTCCTCCTCTTTTCTTCTCTTCTCCTCCTCTCTTCTTCTCTTCTCCTCCTCTCTTCTTCTCTTCTCCTCCTCTCTTCTTCTCTTCTCCTCCTCTTTTCTTCTCTTCTCCTCCTCTCTTCTTCTCTTCTCCTCCTCTCTTCTTCTCTTCTCCTCCTCTTTTCTTCTCTTCTCCTCCTCTCTTCTTCTCTTCTCCTCCTCTCTTCTTCTCTTCTCCTCCTCTCTTCTTCTCTTCTCCTCCTCTCTTCTTCTTTTCTCCTCTTCTCTTCTCCTCCTCTTTTCTTCTCTTCTCCTCCTCTCTTCTTCTCTTCTCCTCCTCTCTTCTTCTCTTCTCCTCCTCTTTTCTTCTCTTCTCCTCCTCTCTTCTTCTCTTCTCCTCCTCTCTTCTTCTCTTCTCCTCCTCTCTTCTTCTCTTCTCCTCCTCTCTTCTTCTTTTCTCCTCTTCTCTTCTCCTCCTCTTTTCTTCTCTTCTCCTCCTCTCTTCTTCTCTTCTCCTCTTCTCTTCTTCTTTTCTCCTCCTCTCTTCTTCTCCTTTCTTCTCTTCTCTTCTCCTCCTCTTCTCTTCTCTTCTCCTCCTCTTTTCTTCTCTTCCCCTCCTCTTTTCTTCTCTTTTTCTCTTCTCCTTCTCTCTTCTTCTCTTCTCCTCCTCTCTTCTTCTTTTCTCCTCCTCTCTTCTTCTCCTTTCTTCTCTTCTCTTCTCCTCCTCTTTTCTTCTCTTCTCCTCCTCTCTTCTTCTCTTCTCCTCCTCTTTTCTTCTCTTCTCCTCCTCTTTTCTTCTCTTCTCCTCCTCTCTTCTTCTCTTCTCCTCCTCTTTTCTTCTCTTCTCCTCCTCTCTTCTTCTCTTCTCCTCCTCTCTTCTTCTCTTCTCCTCCTCTCTTCTTCTCTTCTCCTCCTCTCTTCTTCTCCTTTCTTCTCTTCTCTTCTCCTCCTCTTTTCTTCTCTTCTCCTCCTCTCTTCTTCTCTTCTCCTCCTCTCTTCTTCTTTTCTCCTCCTCTCTTCTTCTCCTTTCTTCTCTTCTCCTCCTCTTCTCTTCTTCTCCTCTTTTCTTCTCTTCCCCTCCTCTTTTCTTCTCTTTTTCTCTTCTCCTCCTCTCTTCTTCTCTTCTCTCTTCTCCTCCTCTCTTCTTCTCTTCTCTCTTCTCTTCTCCTCTCTTCTCTTCTCCTCCTATTTTCTTCTCTTCTCCTCCTCTCTTCTCCTCTCTTCTCTTCTTCTCTTCTCCTCTTTTCCTCTCTTCTCTTCCCCCTGGTCCTCCAGTATACTCACCTGAGATTACACTGAACCCAATCAGTGCCCCTTTTTTTCGGCGCTGTGCGCTCTGTGGGCCTCGGCCGTCCAGATTCCTTGCACCTGGCAGATCTGATGAATAATAATAAATCTCCCATTTCTTTTTATGGCCGTGAATGTTAATACTTCCCCAGAACACCAGAGTAATTTTCTGGAAAGTGCGATGATTTTAGTGACTTACAGCGACTAATGATGGCGCTGAACAATTTACAAGAAGGAATCAATCTCCAGTCAATGCCGCTGATCTCCTCCATGGAACATCCCGGGTGTCAGGAGGGTCCGGGCCGCCGGCCAAGAACAACGCTCCAACATTACACGTGATCCTATTAAAATAATATTCATATTCTAGACAGATGGGAACCTGGAGAAGCTAAGGAGCCAAGGTGAAATCACAAGACACCTTAGAACCAGTGCCACACTAGGGGCTACAGGAATTGTCCCCGGGAATTGTCCCCTGACATCAACATAGAGTTCTAAGGCAGCAAACTACAGGCAAAAGAAAAGATCCAGAAGTTAAATAACTAGAACAAATCCTGATCCCCCACCCCCGACGGTAAAGGATCTGCAGACAGAAGTAACTGTGGTCGAGAGTCAAAGCTTGACACCAGAGACAGAAGAGCCTGCCCTCATATTTTTTACGCAGTACTGTTTACCATAAAACTGATTTGTTATCTTTATTTAATGGGTTATATATACACTGCTTAAAAACTAAAGGTAACACTTACACAACACAATGTTACGCCAAGTCACTGACACTTGTGTGAGATCCCACTGTCCACTCAGGAAGAACACTGATTGACAATCAATTTCACATGGAACAGACAACATGTGGAAATTATAGGCAATTAGCAAGACACTCCCAATAAAGGAGTGGTTCTGCAGGTGGTGACCAGAGACCATTTCTCAGTTCCTATGCTTCCTGGCTGATGTTTTGGTCACTTTTGAATGCTGGCGGTGCTTTCACTCTAGTGGTAGCATGAGATGGAGTCTACAACCTACACAAGTGGCTCAGGTGGTGCAGCTCATCCAGGATGGCACATCAATGCGAGCTGTGGCAAGAAGGTTTGCTGTGTCTGTCAGCGTAGTGTCCAGAGCATGGAGGCGCTACCAGGAGAGAGGCCAGTACATCAGGAGACATGGAGGAGGCCGTAGGAGGGCAACAACCCAGCAGCAGGACCACTACCTCCGCCTTTGTGCAAGGAGGAGCAGGAGGAGCAGTGCCAGAGCCCTGCAAAATGACCTCCAGCAGGACACAAATGTGCATGTGTCCACTCAAACGGTCAGTAACAGACTCCATGAGGGTGGTATGAGGGCCCGACGTCCACAGGTGGGGGTTGTGCTTACAGCCCAACACCATGCAGGATGTTTGACATTTGCCAGAGAACACCAAGATTGGAAAATTCACCACCGGCGCCCTGTGCTCTTCACAGATTAAAGCAGGTTCACACTGAGCACATGTGACAGAGTCTGGAGACGCCGTGGAGAACGTTCTGTTGCCTGCAACATCCTCCAGCATGACCGATTTGGCAGCGGGTCAGTAATGGTGTGGGGTGGCATTTCTTTGGGGTGCTGCACAGCCCTCCATGTGCTTGCCAGAGGTATCCTGACTGCCATTAGGTACCGAGATGAGATCCTCAGACCCCTTGTGAGACCATATGCTGGTGCGGTTGGCCCTGGGTTCCTCCTAATACAAGACAATGCTCGACCTCATGTGGCTGGAGGGTGTCAGCAGTTCCTACAAGAGGAAGGCATTGATGCTATGGACTGGCCGCCCGTTCCCCTGAATCTGATTGAGCACATCTGGGACGTCTCGCTCCATCCACCACAGACTGTCCAGGAGTTGGCGGATGCTTTAGTCCAGGTCTGGGAGGACATCCCTCAGGAGACCATACTCCACCTCATCAGGATCATGCCCAGGCGTTGTAGGGAGGTCATACGGGCACGTGGAGGCCACACACACTACTGAGCCTCATTGGGACTTGTATTAAGGACATTACATAAAGTTGGATCGGTCTGTAGTGGAGTTTTCCACTGTGATTTTGAGGGTGACTCCATATCCAGACCTCCATGGGTTGATGATTTCCATTGATAAATTTTGGTGATTTTGTTGTCACATTCAACTATGTAAAGAGGAAAGGATTTCATACGATTAGTTCATTCAGATCTAGGACGTGTTATCTTAGGGTTCACTTTATTTTTTTGGAGCAGTGTAAATTTTTACCCCTATAACTATACAGGGGCACATTCCGCCCCCTGATCAGTATTTTTTTATCAATGCCATTTTGGTGAGGATGGGATATTTTTTCACAAGATATGATAACAACTTTTTGTTTGGCAAATTAGAATTTTTTTTACGGGAGGAGTTTTTTTTAAAATATTTTATATTATTTTTTTCTCTTACATAACATTATACAGTTAGATCACTGCC